>NW_027617282.1:0-129567 GCF_964187855.1 Myxine glutinosa | reverse complement strand
CGCACTTGTGTTGGTGTTGAAAAAACACTTTTCGCACTTGTGTTGGTGCAGGAAACCACTTTTGCACTTGTATTAGTGTGGAAAAAACACTTTTTGCACTTGTGATAGTGTTGAAAAACCACTTTTCGCACTTGTGTTAGTGTTGAAAAACCACTTTTCGCACAAGTGTTGGTGTTGAAAAACCACTTTTCGCACTTGTGTTGGTGCAGGAAACCACTTTTGCACTTGTATTAGTGTGGAAAAAACACTTTTTGCACTTGAGATAGTGTTGAAAAACCACTTTTCACACTTGTGTTAGTGTTGAAAAACCACTTTTCGCACTTGTGTTGGTGCAGGAAACCACTTTTGCACTTGTATTAGTGTGGAAAAACCACTTTTCGCACTTGTGTTAGTGTTGAAAAACCACTTTTCGCACTTGTGTTAGTGTTGAAAAACGACTTTTCGCACTTGTGTTGGTGCAGGAAACCACTTTTGCACTTGTATTAGTGTGGAAAAACCACTTTTCGCACTTGCGTTAGTGTTGAAAAACCACTTTTCGCACTTGTGTTAGTGTTGAAAAACCACTTTTCGCACTTGTGTAAGTGTTGAAAAACAACTTTTCGCACTTGTATTAGTGTTGAAAAATCACTTTTCGCACTTGTGTTGGTGCAGGAAACCACTTTTGCACTTGTATTAGTATGGAAAAACCACTTTTCGCACTTGTGTTAGTGTTGAAAAACCACTTTTCGCACTTGTGTTAGTGTTGAAAAACCACTTTTCGCACTTGTGTTGGTGCAGGAAACCACTTTTGCACTTGTATTAGTGTGGAAAAAACACTTTTTGCACTTGTGATAGTGTTGAAAAACCACTTTTCGCACTTGTGTTAGTGTTGAAAAACCACTTTTCGCACTTGTGTTAGTGTTGAAAAACCACTTTTCGCACTTGTGTTGGTGCAGGAAACCACTTTTGCACTTGTATTAGTGTGGAAAAAACACTTTTTGCACTTGTGATAGTGTTGAAAAACCACTTTTCGCACTTGTGTTAGTGTTGAAAAACCACTTTTCGCACTTGTGTTGGTGCAGGAAACCGCTTTTGCACTTGTATTAGTGAGGAAAAACCACTTCGCACTTGTGTTAGTGTTGAAAAACAACTTTTCGCACTTGTGTTAGTGTTGAAAAACCACTTTTCGCACTTGTGTTAGTGCAGGAAACCACTTTTGCACTTGTATTAGTATGGAAAAACCACTTTTCGCACTTGTGTTAGTGTTGAAAAACCACTTTTCGCACTTGTGTTAGTGTTGAAAAACCACTTTTCGCACTTGTGTTGGTGCAGGAAACCACTTTTGCACTTGTATTAGTGTGGAAAAAACACTTTTTGCACTTGTGATAGTGTTGAAAAACCACTTTTCGCACTTGTGTTAGTGTTGAAAAACCACTTTTCGCACTTGTGTTAGTGTTGAAAAACCAGTTTTCGCACTTGTGTTGGTGCAGGAAACCACTTTTGCACTTGTATTAGTGTGGAAAAAACACTTTTTGCACTTGTGATAGTGTTGAAAAACCACTTTTCGCACTTGTGTTAGTGTTGAAAAACCACTTTTCGCACTTGTGTTGGTGCAGGAAATCACTTTTGCACTTGTATTAGTGTGGAAAAACCACTTTTCGCACTTGTATTAGTGTTGAAAAACCACTTTTCGCACTTGTGTTAGTGTTGAAAAACCACTTTTCGCACTTGTGTTAGTGCAGGAAACCACTTTTGCACTTGTATTAGTATGGAAAAACCACTTTTCGCACTTGTGTTAGTGTTGAAAAACCACTTTTGGCACTTGTGTTAGTGTTGAAAAACCACTTTTCTCACTTGTGATGGTGCAGGAAACCACTTTTGCACTTGTATTAGTGTGGAAAAAACACTTTTTGCACTTGTGATAGTGTTGAAAAACCACTTTTCGCACTTGTGTTAGTGTTGAAAAACCACTTTTCGCACTTGTGTTAGTGTTGAAAAACCAGTTTTCGCACTTGTGTTGGTGCAGGAAACCACTTTTGCACTTGTATTAGTGTGGAAAAAACACTTTTTGCACTTGTGATAGTGTTGAAAAACCACTTTTCGCACTTGTGTTAGTGTTGAAAAACCACTTTTCGCACTTGTGTTGGTGCAGGAAATCACTTTTGCACTTGTATTAGTGTGGAAAAACCACTTTTCGCACTTGTGTTAGTGTTGAAAAACCACTTTTCGCACTTGTGTTAGTGTTGAAAAACCACTTTTCGCACTTGTGTTGGTGCAGTAAACCACTTTTGCACTTGTATTAGTGTGGAAAAACCACTTTTCGCCCTTGTGTTAGTGTTGAAAAACCACTTTTCGCACTTGTGTTGGTGTTGAAAACCACTTTTCGCACTTGTGTTGGTGTTGAAAAACCACTTTTCGCACTTATGTTGGTGCAGGAAACCACTTTTGCACTTGTATTAGTGTGGAAAAAACACTTTTTGCACTTGTGATAGTGTTGAAAAACCACTTTTCGCACTTGTGTTAGTGTTGAAAAACCACTTTTCGCACTTGTGTTAGTGCAGGAAACCACTTTTGCACTTGTATTAGTATGGAAAAACCACTTTTGCACTTGTATTAGTGTGGAAAAACCACTTTTCGCCCTTGTGTTAGTGTTGAAAAACCACTTTTCGCACTTGTGTTGGTGTTGAAAACCACTTTTCGCACTTGTGTTGGTGTTGAAAAACCACTTTTCGCACTTGTGTTGGTGCAGGAAATCACTTTTGCACTTGTATTAGTGTGGAAAAACCACTTTTCGCACTTGTATTAGTGTTGAAAAACCACTTTTCGCACTTGTGTTAGTGTTGAAAAACCACTTTTCGCACTTGTGTTAGTGCAGGAAACCACTTTTGCACTTGTATTAGTATGGAAAAACCACTTTTCGCACTTGTGTTAGTGTTGAAAAACCACTTTTGGCACTTGTGTTAGTGTTGAAAAACCACTTTTCGCACTTGTGATGGTGCAGGAAACCACTTTTGCACTTGTATTAGTGTGGAAAAAACACTTTTTGCACTTGTGATAGTGTTGAAAAACCACTTTTCGCACTTGTGTTAGTGTTGAAAAACCACTTTTCGCACTTGTGTTAGTGTTGAAAAACCAGTTTTCGCACTTGTGTTGGTGCAGGAAACCACTTTTGCACTTGTATTAGTGTGGAAAAAACACTTTTTGCACTTGTGATAGTGTTGAAAAACCACTTTTCGCACTTGTGTTAGTGTTGAAAAACCACTTTTCGCACTTGTGTTGGTGCAGGAAATCACTTTTGCACTTGTATTAGTGTGGAAAAACCACTTTTCGCACTTGTGTTAGTGTTGAAAAACCACTTTTCGCACTTGTGTTAGTGTTGAAAAACCACTTTTCGCACTTGTGTTGGTGCAGGAAACCACTTTTGCACTTGTATTAGTGTGGAAAAACCACTTTTCGCACTTGTGTTAGTGTTGAAAAACCACTTTTCGCACTTGTGTTGGTGTTGAAAAACGACTTTTCGCACTTGTGTTGGTGCAGGAAACCACTTTTGCACTTGTATTAGTGTGGAAAAAACACTTTTTGCACTTGTGATAGTGTTGAAAAACCACTTTTCGCACTTGTGTTAGTGTTGAAAAACCACTTTTCGCACTTGTGTTGGTGCAGGAAATCACTTTTGCACTTGTATTAGTGTGGAAAAACCACTTTTCGCACTTGTATTAGTGTTGAAAAACCACTTTTCGCACTTGTGTTAGTGTTGAAAAACCACTTTTCGCACTTGTGTTAGTGCAGGAAACCACTTTTGCACTTGTATTAGTATGGAAAAACCACTTTTCGCACTTGTGTTAGTGTTGAAAAACCACTTTTGGCACTTGTGTTAGTGTTGAAAAACCACTTTTCGCACTTGTGATGGTGCAGGAAACCACTTTTGCACTTGTATTAGTGTGGAAAAAACACTTTTTGCACTTGTGATAGTGTTGAAAAACCACTTTTCACACTTGTGTTAGTGTTGAAAAACCACTTTTCGCACTTGTGTTAGTGTTGAAAAACCAGTTTTCGCACTTGTGTTGGTGCAGGAAACCACTTTTGCACTTGTATTAGTGTGGAAAAAACACTTTTTGCACTTGTGATAGTGTTGAAAAACCACTTTTCGCACTTGTGTTAGTGTTGAAAAACCACTTTTCGCACTTGTGTTGGTGCAGGAAATCACTTTTGCACTTGTATTAGTGTGGAAAAACCACTTTTCGCACTTGTGTTAGTGTTGAAAAACCACTTTTCGCACTTGTGTTAGTGTTGAAAAACCACTTTTCGCACTTGTGTTGGTGCAGGAAACCACTTTTGCACTTGTATTAGTGTGGAAAAACCACTTTTCGCACTTGTGTTAGTGTTGAAAAACCACTTTTCGCACTTGTGTTAGTGTTGAAAAACGACTTTTCGCACCTGTGTTGGTGCAGGAAACCACTTTTGCACTTGTATTAGTGTGGAAAAACCACTTTTCGCACTTGTGTTAGTGTTGAAAAACCACTTTTTGCACTTGTGTTAGTGTTGAAAAACCACTTTTCGCACTTGTGTAAGTGTTGAAAAACCACTTTTCGCACTTGTATTAGTGTTGAAAAACCACTTTTCGCACTTGTGTTGGTGCAGGAAACCACTTTTGCACTTGTATTAGTGTGGAAAAACCACTTTTCGCACTTGTGTTAGTGTTGAAAAACCACTTTTCGCACTTGTGTAAGTGTTTAAAAACCACTTTTCGCACTTGTGTTAGTGTTGAAAAACCAGTTTTCGCACTTGTGTTAGTGTTGAAAAACCACTTTTCGCACTTGTGTTAGTGTTGAAAAACCACTTTTCGCACTTGTGTTGGTGCAGGAAATCACTTTTGCACTTGTATTAGTGTGGAAAAACCACTTTTTGCACTTGTGTTAGTGTTGAAAAACCACTTTTCGCACTTGTGTTAGTGTTGAAAAACCACTTTTCGCACTTGTGTTGGTGCAGTAAACCACTTTTGCACTTGTATTAGTGTGGAAAAACCACTTTTCGCACTTGTGTTAGTGTTGAAAAACCACTTTTCGCACTTGTGTTGGTGTTGAAAAACCACTTTTCGCACTTGTGTTGGTGTTGAAAAAACACTTTTCGCACTTGTGTTGGTGCAGGAAACCACTTTTGCACTTGTATTAGTGTGGAAAAAACACTTTTTGCACTTGTGATAGTGTTGAAAAACCACTTTTCGCACTTGTGTTAGTGTTGAAAAACCACTTTTCGCACATGTGTTGGTGTTGAAAAACCACTTTTCGCACTTGTGTTGGTGCAGGAAATCACTTTTGCACTTGTATTAGTGTGGAAAAACCACTTTTCGCACTTGTATTAGTGTTGAAAAACCACTTTTCGCACTTGTGTTAGTGTTGAAAAACCACTTTTCGCACTTGTGTTAGTGCAGGAAACCACTTTTGCACTTGTATTAGTATGGAAAAACCACTTTTCGCACTTGTGTTAGTGTTGAAAAACCACTTTTGGCACTTGTGTTAGTGTTGAAAAACCACTTTTCGCACTTGTGATGGTGCAGGAAACCACTTTTGCACTTGTATTAGTGTGGAAAAAACACTTTTTGCACTTGTGATAGTGTTGAAAAACCACTTTTCGCACTTGTGTTAGTGTTGAAAAACCACTTTTCGCACTTGTGTTAGTGTTGAAAAACCAGTTTTCGCACTTGTGTTGGTGCAGGAAACCACTTTTGCACTTGTATTAGTGTGGAAAAAACACTTTTTGCACTTGTGATAGTGTTGAAAAACCACTTTTCGCACTTGTGTGAGTGTTGAAAAACCACTTTTCGCACTTGTGTTGGTGCAGGAAATCACTTTTGCACTTGTATTAGTGTGGAAAAACCACTTTTCGCACTTGTGTTAGTGTTGAAAAACCACTTTTCGCACTTGTGTTAGTGTTGAAAAACCACTTTTCGCACTTGTGTTGGTGCAGGAAACCACTTTTGCACTTGTATTAGTGTGGAAAAACCACTTTTCGCACTTGTGTTAGTGTTGAAAAACCACTTTTCGCACTTGTGTTAGTGTTGAAAAACGACTTTTCGCACTTGTGTTGGTGCAGGAAACCACTTTTGCACTTGTATTAGTGTGGAAAAACCACTTTTCGCACTTGTGTTAGTGTTGAAAAACCACTTTTTGCACTTGTGTTAGTGTTGAAAAACCACTTTTCGCACTTGTGTAAGTGTTGAAAAACCACTTTTCGCACTTGTATTAGTGTTGAAAAACCACTTTTCGCACTTGTGTTGGTGCAGGAAACCACTTTTGCACTTGTATTAGTGTGGAAAAACCACTTTTCGCACTTGTGTTAGTGTTGAAAAACCACTTTTCGCACTTGTGTAAGTGTTGAAAAACCACTTTTCGCACTTGTGTTAGTGTTGAAAAACCAATTTTCGCACTTGTGTTAGTGTTGAAAAACCACTTTTCGCACTTGTGTTAGTGTTGAAAAACCACTTTTCGCACTTGTGTTGGTGCAGGAAATCACTTTTGCACTTGTATTAGTGTGGAAAAACCACTTTTCGCACTTGTGTTAGTGTTGAAAAACCACTTTTCGCACTTGTGTTAGTGTTGAAAAACCAGTTTTCGCACTTGTGTTGGTGCAGGAAACCACTTTTGCATTTGTATTAGTGTGGAAAAAACACTTTTTGCACTTGTGATTGTGTTGAAAAACCACTTTTCGCACTTGTGTTAGTGTTGAAAAACCACTTTTCGCACTTGTGTTGGTGCAGTAAACCACTTTTGCACTTGTATTAGTGTGGAAAAACCACTTTTCGCACTTGTGTTAGTGTTGAAAAACCACTTTTCGCACTTGTGTTAGTGTTGAAAAACCACTTTTCACACTTGTGTTAGTGTTGAAAAACCACTTTTCGCACTTGTGTTGGTGCAGTAAACCACTTTTGCACTTGTATTAGTGTGGAAAAACCACTTTTCGCACTTGTGTTAGTGTTGAAAAACCACTTTTCGCACTTGTGTTGGTGTTGAAAAACCACTTTTCGCACTTGTGTTGGTGTTGAAAAAACACTTTTCGCACTTGTGTTGGTGCAGGAAACCACTTTTGCACTTGTATTAGTGTGGAAAAAACACTTTTTGCACTTGTGATAGTGTTGAAAAACCACTTTTCGCACTTGTGTTAGTGTTGAAAAACCACTTTTCGCACATGTGTTGGTGTTGAAAAACCACTTTTCGCACTTGTGTTGGTGCAGGAAATCACTTTTGCACTTGTATTAGTGTGGAAAAACCACTTTTCGCACTTGTATTAGTGTTGAAAAACCACTTTTCGCACTTGTGTTAGTGTTGAAAAACCACTTTTCGCACTTGTGTTAGTGCAGGAAACCACTTTTGCACTTGTATTAGTATGGAAAAACCACTTTTCGCACTTGTGTTAGTGTTGAAAAACCACTTTTGGCACTTGTGTTAGTGTTGAAAAACCACTTTTCACACTTGTGATGGTGCAGGAAACCACTTTTGCACTTGTATTAGTGTGGAAAAAACACTTTTTGCACTTGTGATAGTGTTGAAAAACCACTTTTCGCACTTGTGTTAGTGTTGAAAAACCACTTTTCGCACTTGTGTTAGTGTTGAAAAACCAGTTTTCGCACTTGTGTTGGTGCAGGAAACCACTTTTGCACTTGTATTAGTGTGGAAAAAACACTTTTTGCACTTGTGATAGTGTTGAAAAACCACTTTTCGCACTTGTGTTAGTGTTGAAAAACCACTTTTCGCACTTGTGTTGGTGCAGGAAATCACTTTTGCACTTGTATTAGTGTGGAAAAACCACTTTTCGCACTTGTGTTAGTGTTGAAAAACCACTTTTCGCACTTGTGTTAGTGTTGAAAAACCACTTTTCGCACTTGTGTTGGTGCAGGAAACCACTTTTGCACTTGTATTAGTGTGGAAAAACCACTTTTCGCACTTGTGTTAGTGTTGAAAAACCACTTTTCGCACTTGTGTTAGTGTTGAAAAACGACTTTTCGCACTTGTGTTGGTGCAGGAAACCACTTTTGCACTTGTATTAGTGTGGAAAAACCACTTTTCGCACTTGTGTTAGTGTTGAAAAACCACTTTTTGCACTTGTGTTAGTGTTGAAAAACCACTTTTCGCACTTGTGTAAGTGTTGAAAAACCACTTTTCGCACTTGTATTAGTGTTGAAAAACCACTTTTCGCACTTGTGTTGGTGCAGGAAACCACTTTTGCACTTGTATTAGTGTGGAAAAACCACTTTTCGCACTTGTGTTAGTGTTGAAAAACCACTTTTCGCACTTGTGTAAGTGTTGAAAAACCACTTTTCGCACTTGTGTTAGTGTTGAAAAACCAGTTTTCGCACTTGTGTTAGTGTTGAAAAACCACTTTTCGCACTTGTGTTAGTGTTGAAAAACCACTTTTCGCACTTGTGTTGGTGCAGGAAATCACTTTTGCACTTGTATTAGTGTGGAAAAACCACTTTTCGCACTTGTGTTAGTGTTGAAAAACCACTTTTCGCACTTGTGTTAGTGTTGAAAAACCAGTTTTCGCACTTGTGTTGGTGCAGGAAACCACTTTTGCATTTGTATTAGTGTGGAAAAACACTTTTTGCACTTGTGATTGTGTTGAAAAACCACTTTTCGCACTTGTGTTAGTGTTGAAAAACCACTTTTCGCACTTGTGTTGGTGCAGTAAACCACTTTTGCACTTGTATTAGTGTGGAAAAACCACTTTTCGCACTTGTGTTAGTGTTGAAAAACCACTTTTCGCACTTGTGTTGGTGTTGAAAAACCACTTTTCGCACTTGTGTTGGTGTTGAAAAAACACTTTTCGCACTTGTGTTGGTGCAGGAAACCACTTTTGCACTTGTATTAGTGTGGAAAAAACACTTTTTGCACTTGTGATAGTGTTGAAAAACCACTTTTCGCACTTGTGTTAGTGTTGAAAAACCACTTTTCGCACATGTGTTGGTGTTGAAAAACCACTTTTCGCACTTGTGTTGGTGCAGGAAATCACTTTTGCACTTGTATTAGTGTGGAAAAACCACTTTTCACACTTGTATTAGTGTTGAAAAACCACTTTTCGCACTTGTGTTAGTGTTGAAAAACCACTTTTCGCACTTGTGTTAGTGCAGGAAACCACTTTTGCACTTGTATTAGTATGGAAAAACCACTTTTCGCACTTGTGTTAGTGTTGAAAAACCACTTTTGGCACTTGTGTTAGTGTTGAAAAACCACTTTTCGCACTTGTGATGGTGCAGGAAACCACTTTTGCACTTGTATTAGTGTGGAAAAAACACTTTTTGCACTTGTGATAGTGTTGAAAAACCACTTTTCGCACTTGTGTTAGTGTTGAAAAACCACTTTTCGCACTTGTGTTAGTGTTGAAAAACCAGTTTTCGCACTTGTGTTGGTGCAGGAAACCACTTTTGCACTTGTATTAGTGTGGAAAAAACACTTTTTGCACTTGTGATAGTGTTGAAAAACCACTTTTCGCACTTGTGTTAGTGTTGAAAAACCACTTTTCGCACTTGTGTTGGTGCAGGAAATCACTTTTGCACTTGTATTAGTGTGGAAAAACCACTTTTCGCACTTGTGTTAGTGTTGAAAAACCACTTTTCGCACTTGTGTTAGTGTTGAAAAACCACTTTTCACACTTGTGTTGGTGCAGGAAACCACTTTTGCACTTGTATTAGTGTGGAAAAACCACTTTTCGCACTTGTGTTAGTGTTGAAAAACCACTTTTCGCACTTGTGTTAGTGTTGAAAAACGACTTTTCGCACTTGTGTTGGTGCAGGAAACCACTTTTGCACTTGTATTAGTGTGGAAAAACCACTTTTCGCACTTGTGTTAGTGTTGAAAAACCACTTTTTGCACTTGTGTTAGTGTTGAAAAACCACTTTTCGCACTTGTGTAAGTGTTGAAAAACCACTTTTCGCACTTGTATTAGTGTTGAAAAACCACTTTTCGCACTTGTGTTGGTGCAGGAAACCACTTTTGCACTTGTATTAGTGTGGAAAAACCACTTTTCGCACTTGTGTTAGTGTTGAAAAACCACTTTTCGCACTTGTGTAAGTGTTGAAAAACCACTTTTCGCACTTGTGTTAGTGTTGAAAAACCAGTTTTCGCACTTGTGTTAGTGTTGAAAAACCACTTTTCGCACTTGTGTTAGTGTTGAAAAACCACTTTTCGCACTTGTGTTGGTGCAGGAAATCACTTTTGCACTTGTATTAGTGTGGAAAAACCACTTTTCGCACTTGTGTTAGTGTTGAAAAACCACTTTTCGCACTTGTGTTAGTGTTGAAAAACCAGTTTTCGCACTTGTGTTGGTGCAGGAAACCACTTTTGCATTTGTATTAGTGTGGAAAAAACACTTTTTGCACTTGTGATTGTGTTGAAAAACCACTTTTCGCACTTGTGTTAGTGTTGAAAAACCACTTTTCGCACTTGTGTTGGTGCAGGAAATCACTTTTGCACTTGTATTAGTGTGGAAAAACCACTTTTCGCACTTGTGTTAGTGTTGAAAAACCACTTTTCGCACTTGTGTTAGTGTTGAAAAACCACTTTTCGCACTTGTGTTGGTGCAGTAAACCACTTTTGCACTTGTATTAGTGTGGAAAAACCACTTTTCGCCCTTGTGTTAGTGTTGAAAAACCACTTTTCGCACTTGTGTTGGTGTTGAAAACCACTTTTCGCACTTGTGTTGGTGTTGAAAAACCACTTTTCGCACTTATGTTGGTGCAGGAAACCACTTTTGCACTTGTATTAGTGTGGAAAAAACACTTTTTGCACTTGTGATAGTGTTGAAAAACCACTTTTCGCACTTGTGTTAGTGTTGAAAAACCACTTTTCGCACTTGTGTTAGTGCAGGAAACCACTTTTGCACTTGTATTAGTATGGAAAAACCACTTTTGCACTTGTATTAGTGTGGAAAAACCACTTTTCGCCCTTGTGTTAGTGTTGAAAAACCACTTTTCGCACTTGTGTTGGTGTTGAAAACCACTTTTCGCACTTGTGTTGGTGTTGAAAAACCACTTTTCGCACTTGTGTTGGTGCAGGAAATCACTTTTGCACTTGTATTAGTGTGGAAAAACCACTTTTCGCACTTGTATTAGTGTTGAAAAACCACTTTTCGCACTTGTGTTAGTGTTGAAAAACCACTTTTCGCACTTGTGTTAGTGCAGGAAACCACTTTTGCACTTGTATTAGTATGGAAAAACCACTTTTTGCACTTGTGTTAGTGTTGAAAAACCACTTTTGGCACTTGTGTTAGTGTTGAAAAACCACTTTTCGCACTTGTGATGGTGCAGGAAACCACTTTTGCACTTGTATTAGTGTGGAAAAAACACTTTTTGCACTTGTGATAGTGTTGAAAAACCACTTTTCGCACTTGTGTTAGTGTTGAAAAACCACTTTTCGCACTTGTGTTAGTGTTGAAAAACCAGTTTTCGCACTTGTGTTGGTGCAGGAAACCACTTTTGCACTTGTATTAGTGTGGAAAAAACACTTTTTGCACTTGTGATAGTGTTGAAAAACCACTTTTCGCACTTGTGTTAGTGTTGAAAAACCACTTTTCGCACTTGTGTTGGTGCAGGAAATCACTTTTGCACTTGTATTAGTGTGGAAAAACCACTTTTCGCACTTGTGTTAGTGTTGAAAAACCACTTTTCGCACTTGTGTTAGTGTTGAAAAACCACTTTTCGCACTTGTGTTGGTGCAGGAAACCACTTTTGCACTTGTATTAGTGTGGAAAAACCACTTTTCGCACTTGTGTTAGTGTTGAAAAACCACTTTTCGCACTTGTGTTGGTGTTGAAAAACGACTTTTCGCACTTGTGTTGGTGCAGGAAACCACTTTTGCACTTGTATTAGTGTGGAAAAAACACTTTTTGCACTTGTGATAGTGTTGAAAAACCACTTTTCGCACTTGTGTTAGTGTTGAAAAACCACTTTTCGCACTTGTGTTGGTGCAGGAAATCACTTTTGCACTTGTATTAGTGTGGAAAAACCACTTTTCGCACTTGTATTAGTGTTGAAAAACCACTTTTCGCACTTGTGTTAGTGTTGAAAAACCACTTTTCGCACTTATGTTAGTGCAGGAAACCACTTTTGCACTTGTATTAGTATGGAAAAACCACTTTTCGCACTTGTGTTAGTGTTGAAAAACCACTTTTGGCACTTGTGTTAGTGTTGAAAAACCACTTTTCGCACTTGTGATGGTGCAGGAAACCACTTTTGCACTTGTATTAGTGTGGAAAAAACACTTTTTGCACTTGTGATAGTGTTGAAAAACCACTTTTCGCACTTGTGTTAGTGTTGAAAAACCACTTTTCGCACTTGTGTTAGTGTTGAAAAACCAGTTTTCGCACTTGTGTTGGTGCAGGAAACCACTTTTGCACTTGTATTAGTGTGGAAAAAACACTTTTTGCACTTGTGATAGTGTTGAAAAACCACTTTTCGCACTTGTGTTAGTGTTGAAAAACCACTTTTCGCACTTGTGTTGGTGCAGGAAATCACTTTTGCACTTGTATTAGTGTGGAAAAACCACTTTTCGCACTTGTGTTAGTGTTGAAAAACCACTTTTCGCACTTGTGTTAGTGTTGAAAAACCACTTTTCGCACTTGTGTTGGTGCAGGAAACCACTTTTGCACTTGTATTAGTGTGGAAAAACCACTTTTCGCACTTGTGTTAGTGTTGAAAAACCACTTTTCGCACTTGTGTTAGTGTTGAAAAACGACTTTTCGCACTTGTGTTGGTGCAGGAAACCACTTTTGCACTTGTATTAGTGTGGAAAAACCACTTTTCGCACTTGTGTTAGTGTTGAAAAACCACTTTTTGCACTTGTGTTAGTGTTGAAAAACCACTTTTCGCACTTGTGTAAGTGTTGAAAAACCACTTTTCGCACTTGTATTAGTGTTGAAAAACCACTTTTCGCACTTGTGTTGGTGCAGGAAACCACTTTTGCACTTGTATTAGTGTGGAAAAACCACTTTTCGCACTTGTGTTAGTGTTGAAAAACCACTTTTCGCACTTGTGTAAGTGTTGAAAAACCACTTTTCGCACTTGTGTTAGTGTTGAAAAACCAGTTTTCGCACTTGTGTTAGTGTTGAAAAACCACTTTTCGCACTTGTGTTAGTGTTGAAAAACCACTTTTCGCACTTGTGTTGGTGCAGGAAATCACTTTTGCACTTGTATTAGTGTGGAAAAACCACTTTTCGCACTTGTGTTAGTGTTGAAAAACCACTTTTCGCACTTGTGTTAGTGTTGAAAAACCACTTTTTGCACTTGTGTTAGTGTTGAAAAACCACTTTTCGCACTTGTGTAAGTGTTGAAAAACCACTTTTCGCACTTGTATTAGTGTTGAAAAACCACTTTTCGCACTTGTGTTGGTGCAGGAAACCACTTTTGCACTTGTATTAGTGTGGAAAAACCACTTTTCGCACTTGTGTTAGTGTTGAAAAACCACTTTTCGCACTTGTGTAAGTGTTGAAAAACCACTTTTCGCACTTGTGTTGGTGCAGGAAACCACTTTTGCACTTGTATTAGTGTGGAAAAAACACTTTTTGCACTTGTGATAGTGTTGAAAAACCACTTTTCGCACTTGTGTTAGTGTTGAAAAACCACTTTTCGCACTTGTGTTGGTGCAGGAAACCGCTTTTGCACTTGTATTAGTGAGGAAAAACCACTTCGCACTTGTGTTAGTGTTGAAAAACAACTTTTCGCACTTGTGTTAGTGTTGAAAAACCACTTTTCGCACTTGTGTTAGTGCAGGAAACCACTTTTGCACTTGTATTAGTATGGAAAAACCACTTTTCGCACTTGTGTTAGTGTTGAAAAACCACTTTTCGCACTTGTGTTAGTGTTGAAAAACCACTTTTCGCACTTGTGTTGGTGCAGGAAACCACTTTTGCACTTGTATTAGTGTGGAAAAAACACTTTTTGCACTTGTGATAGTGTTGAAAAACCACTTTTCGCACTTGTGTTAGTGTTGAAAAACCACTTTTCGCACTTGTGTTAGTGTTGAAAAACCAGTTTTCGCACTTGTGTTGGTGCAGGAAACCACTTTTGCACTTGTATTAGTGTGGAAAAAACACTTTTTGCACTTGTGATAGTGTTGAAAAACCACTTTTCGCACTTGTGTTAGTGTTGAAAAACCACTTTTCGCACTTGTGTTGGTGCAGGAAATCACTTTTGCACTTGTATTAGTGTGGAAAAACCACTTTTCGCACTTGTATTAGTGTTGAAAAACCACTTTTCGCACTTGTGTTAGTGTTGAAAAACCACTTTTCGCACTTGTGTTAGTGCAGGAAACCACTTTTGCACTTGTATTAGTATGGAAAAACCACTTTTCGCACTTGTGTTAGTGTTGAAAAACCACTTTTGGCACTTGTGTTAGTGTTGAAAAACCACTTTTCTCACTTGTGATGGTGCAGGAAACCACTTTTGCACTTGTATTAGTGTGGAAAAAACACTTTTTGCACTTGTGATAGTGTTGAAAAACCACTTTTCGCACTTGTGTTAGTGTTGAAAAACCACTTTTCGCACTTGTGTTAGTGTTGAAAAACCAGTTTTCGCACTTGTGTTGGTGCAGGAAACCACTTTTGCACTTGTATTAGTGTGGAAAAAACACTTTTTGCACTTGTGATAGTGTTGAAAAACCACTTTTCGCACTTGTGTTAGTGTTGAAAAACCACTTTTCGCACTTGTGTTGGTGCAGGAAATCACTTTTGCACTTGTATTAGTGTGGAAAAACCACTTTTCGCACTTGTGTTAGTGTTGAAAAACCACTTTTCGCACTTGTGTTAGTGTTGAAAAACCACTTTTCGCACTTGTGTTGGTGCAGTAAACCACTTTTGCACTTGTATTAGTGTGGAAAAACCACTTTTCGCCCTTGTGTTAGTGTTGAAAAACCACTTTTCGCACTTGTGTTGGTGTTGAAAACCACTTTTCGCACTTGTGTTGGTGTTGAAAAACCACTTTTCGCACTTATGTTGGTGCAGGAAACCACTTTTGCACTTGTATTAGTGTGGAAAAAACACTTTTTGCACTTGTGATAGTGTTGAAAAACCACTTTTCGCACTTGTGTTAGTGTTGAAAAACCACTTTTCGCACTTGTGTTAGTGCAGGAAACCACTTTTGCACTTGTATTAGTATGGAAAAACCACTTTTGCACTTGTATTAGTGTGGAAAAACCACTTTTCGCCCTTGTGTTAGTGTTGAAAAACCACTTTTCGCACTTGTGTTGGTGTTGAAAACCACTTTTCGCACTTGTGTTGGTGTTGAAAAACCACTTTTCGCACTTGTGTTGGTGCAGGAAATCACTTTTGCACTTGTATTAGTGTGGAAAAACCACTTTTCGCACTTGTATTAGTGTTGAAAAACCACTTTTCGCACTTGTGTTAGTGTTGAAAAACCACTTTTCGCACTTGTGTTAGTGCAGGAAACCACTTTTGCACTTGTATTAGTATGGAAAAACCACTTTTCGCACTTGTGTTAGTGTTGAAAAACCACTTTTGGCACTTGTGTTAGTGTTGAAAAACCACTTTTCGCACTTGTGATGGTGCAGGAAACCACTTTTGCACTTGTATTAGTGTGGAAAAAACACTTTTTGCACTTGTGATAGTGTTGAAAAACCACTTTTCGCACTTGTGTTAGTGTTGAAAAACCACTTTTCGCACTTGTGTTAGTGTTGAAAAACCAGTTTTCGCACTTGTGTTGGTGCAGGAAACCACTTTTGCACTTGTATTAGTGTGGAAAAAACACTTTTTGCACTTGTGATAGTGTTGAAAAACCACTTTTCGCACTTGTGTTAGTGTTGAAAAACCACTTTTCGCACTTGTGTTGGTGCAGGAAATCACTTTTGCACTTGTATTAGTGTGGAAAAACCACTTTTCGCACTTGTGTTAGTGTTGAAAAACCACTTTTCGCACTTGTGTTAGTGTTGAAAAACCACTTTTCGCACTTGTGTTGGTGCAGGAAACCACTTTTGCACTTGTATTAGTGTGGAAAAACCACTTTTCGCACTTGTGTTAGTGTTGAAAAACCACTTTTCGCACTTGTGTTGGTGTTGAAAAACGACTTTTCGCACTTGTGTTGGTGCAGGAAACCACTTTTGCACTTGTATTAGTGTGGAAAAAACACTTTTTGCACTTGTGATAGTGTTGAAAAACCACTTTTCGCACTTGTGTTAGTGTTGAAAAACCACTTTTCGCACTTGTGTTGGTGCAGGAAATCACTTTTGCACTTGTATTAGTGTGGAAAAACCACTTTTCGCACTTGTATTAGTGTTGAAAAACCACTTTTCGCACTTGTGTTAGTGTTGAAAAACCACTTTTCGCACTTGTGTTAGTGCAGGAAACCACTTTTGCACTTGTATTAGTATGGAAAAACCACTTTTCGCACTTGTGTTAGTGTTGAAAAACCACTTTTGGCACTTGTGTTAGTGTTGAAAAACCACTTTTCGCACTTGTGATGGTGCAGGAAACCACTTTTGCACTTGTATTAGTGTGGAAAAAACACTTTTTGCACTTGTGATAGTGTTGAAAAACCACTTTTCACACTTGTGTTAGTGTTGAAAAACCACTTTTCGCACTTGTGTTAGTGTTGAAAAACCAGTTTTCGCACTTGTGTTGGTGCAGGAAACCACTTTTGCACTTGTATTAGTGTGGAAAAAACACTTTTTGCACTTGTGATAGTGTTGAAAAACCACTTTTCGCACTTGTGTTAGTGTTGAAAAACCACTTTTCGCACTTGTGTTGGTGCAGGAAATCACTTTTGCACTTGTATTAGTGTGGAAAAACCACTTTTCGCACTTGTGTTAGTGTTGAAAAACCACTTTTCGCACTTGTGTTAGTGTTGAAAAACCACTTTTCGCACTTGTGTTGGTGCAGGAAACCACTTTTGCACTTGTATTAGTGTGGAAAAACCACTTTTCGCACTTGTGTTAGTGTTGAAAAACCACTTTTCGCACTTGTGTTAGTGTTGAAAAACGACTTTTCGCACCTGTGTTGGTGCAGGAAACCACTTTTGCACTTGTATTAGTGTGGAAAAACCACTTTTCGCACTTGTGTTAGTGTTGAAAAACCACTTTTTGCACTTGTGTTAGTGTTGAAAAACCACTTTTCGCACTTGTGTAAGTGTTGAAAAACCACTTTTCGCACTTGTATTAGTGTTGAAAAACCACTTTTCGCACTTGTGTTGGTGCAGGAAACCACTTTTGCACTTGTATTAGTGTGGAAAAACCACTTTTCGCACTTGTGTTAGTGTTGAAAAACCACTTTTCGCACTTGTGTAAGTGTTGAAAAACCACTTTTCGCACTTGTGTTAGTGTTGAAAAACCAGTTTTCGCACTTGTGTTAGTGTTGAAAAACCACTTTTCGCACTTGTGTTAGTGTTGAAAAACCACTTTTCGCACTTGTGTTGGTGCAGGAAATCACTTTTGCACTTGTATTAGTGTGGAAAAACCACTTTTCGCACTTGTGTTAGTGTTGAAAAACCACTTTTCGCACTTGTGTTAGTGTTGAAAAACCACTTTTCGCACTTGTGTTGGTGCAGTAAACCACTTTTGCACTTGTATTAGTGTGGAAAAACCACTTTTCGCACTTGTGTTAGTGTTGAAAAACCACTTTTCGCACTTGTGTTGGTGTTGAAAAACCACTTTTCGCACTTGTGTTGGTGTTGAAAAAACACTTTTCGCACTTGTGTTGGTGCAGGAAACCACTTTTGCACTTGTATTAGTGTGGAAAAAACACTTTTTGCACTTGTGATAGTGTTGAAAAACCACTTTTCGCACTTGTGTTAGTGTTGAAAAACCACTTTTCGCACATGTGTTGGTGTTGAAAAACCACTTTTCGCACTTGTGTTGGTGCAGGAAATCACTTTTGCACTTGTATTAGTGTGGAAAAACCACTTTTCGCACTTGTATTAGTGTTGAAAAACCACTTTTCGCACTTGTGTTAGTGTTGAAAAACCACTTTTCGCACTTGTGTTAGTGCAGGAAACCACTTTTGCACTTGTATTAGTATGGAAAAACCACTTTTCGCACTTGTGTTAGTGTTGAAAAACCACTTTTGGCACTTGTGTTAGTGTTGAAAAACCACTTTTCGCACTTGTGATGGTGCAGGAAACCACTTTTGCACTTGTATTAGTGTGGAAAAAACACTTTTTGCACTTGTGATAGTGTTGAAAAACCACTTTTCGCACTTGTGTTAGTGTTGAAAAACCACTTTTCGCACTTGTGTTAGTGTTGAAAAACCAGTTTTCGCACTTGTGTTGGTGCAGGAAACCACTTTTGCACTTGTATTAGTGTGGAAAAAACACTTTTTGCACTTGTGATAGTGTTGAAAAACCACTTTTCGCACTTGTGTGAGTGTTGAAAAACCACTTTTCGCACTTGTGTTGGTGCAGGAAATCACTTTTGCACTTGTATTAGTGTGGAAAAACCACTTTTCGCACTTGTGTTAGTGTTGAAAAACCACTTTTTGCACTTGTGTTAGTGTTGAAAAACCACTTTTCGCACTTGTGTTGGTGCAGGAAACCACTTTTGCACTTGTATTAGTGTGGAAAAACCACTTTTCGCACTTGTGTTAGTGTTGAAAAACCACTTTTCGCACTTGTGTTAGTGTTGAAAAACGACTTTTCGCACTTGTGTTGGTGCAGGAAACCACTTTTGCACTTGTATTAGTGTGGAAAAACCACTTTTCGCACTTGTGTTAGTGTTGAAAAACCACTTTTTGCACTTGTGTTAGTGTTGAAAAACCACTTTTCGCACTTGTGTAAGTGTTGAAAAACCACTTTTCGCACTTGTATTAGTGTTGAAAAACCACTTTTCGCACTTGTGTTGGTGCAGGAAACCACTTTTGCACTTGTATTAGTGTGGAAAAACCACTTTTCGCACTTGTGTTAGTGTTGAAAAACCACTTTTCGCACTTGTGTAAGTGTTGAAAAACCACTTTTCGCACTTGTGTTAGTGTTGAAAAACCAATTTTCGCACTTGTGTTAGTGTTGAAAAACCACTTTTCGCACTTGTGTTAGTGTTGAAAAACCACTTTTCGCACTTGTGTTGGTGCAGGAAATCACTTTTGCACTTGTATTAGTGTGGAAAAACCACTTTTCGCACTTGTGTTAGTGTTGAAAAACCACTTTTCGCACTTGTGTTAGTGTTGAAAAACCAGTTTTCGCACTTGTGTTGGTGCAGGAAACCACTTTTGCATTTGTATTAGTGTGGAAAAAACACTTTTTGCACTTGTGATTGTGTTGAAAAACCACTTTTCGCACTTGTGTTAGTGTTGAAAAACCACTTTTCGCACTTGTGTTGGTGCAGTAAACCACTTTTGCACTTGTATTAGTGTGGAAAAACCACTTTTCGCACTTGTGTTAGTGTTGAAAAACCACTTTTCGCACTTGTGTTAGTGTTGAAAAACCACTTTTCACACTTGTGTTAGTGTTGAAAAACCACTTTTCGCACTTGTGTTGGTGCAGTAAACCACTTTTGCACTTGTATTAGTGTGGAAAAACCACTTTTCGCACTTGTGTTAGTGTTGAAAAACCACTTTTCGCACTTGTGTTGGTGTTGAAAAACCACTTTTCGCACTTGTGTTGGTGTTGAAAAAACACTTTTCGCACTTGTGTTGGTGCAGGAAACCACTTTTGCACTTGTATTAGTGTGGAAAAAACACTTTTTGCACTTGTGATAGTGTTGAAAAACCACTTTTCGCACTTGTGTTAGTGTTGAAAAACCACTTTTCGCACATGTGTTGGTGTTGAAAAACCACTTTTCGCACTTGTGTTGGTGCAGGAAATCACTTTTGCACTTGTATTAGTGTGGAAAAACCACTTTTCGCACTTGTATTAGTGTTGAAAAACCACTTTTCGCACTTGTGTTAGTGTTGAAAAACCACTTTTCGCACTTGTGTTAGTGCAGGAAACCACTTTTGCACTTGTATTAGTATGGAAAAACCACTTTTCGCACTTGTGTTAGTGTTGAAAAACCACTTTTGGCACTTGTGTTAGTGTTGAAAAACCACTTTTCACACTTGTGATGGTGCAGGAAACCACTTTTGCACTTGTATTAGTGTGGAAAAAACACTTTTTGCACTTGTGATAGTGTTGAAAAACCACTTTTCGCACTTGTGTTAGTGTTGAAAAACCACTTTTCGCACTTGTGTTAGTGTTGAAAAACCAGTTTTCGCACTTGTGTTGGTGCAGGAAACCACTTTTGCACTTGTATTAGTGTGGAAAAAACACTTTTTGCACTTGTGATAGTGTTGAAAAACCACTTTTCGCACTTGTGTTAGTGTTGAAAAACCACTTTTCGCACTTGTGTTGGTGCAGGAAATCACTTTTGCACTTGTATTAGTGTGGAAAAACCACTTTTCGCACTTGTGTTAGTGTTGAAAAACCACTTTTCGCACTTGTGTTAGTGTTGAAAAACCACTTTTCGCACTTGTGTTGGTGCAGGAAACCACTTTTGCACTTGTATTAGTGTGGAAAAACCACTTTTCGCACTTGTGTTAGTGTTGAAAAACCACTTTTCGCACTTGTGTTAGTGTTGAAAAACGACTTTTCGCACTTGTGTTGGTGCAGGAAACCACTTTTGCACTTGTATTAGTGTGGAAAAACCACTTTTCGCACTTGTGTTAGTGTTGAAAAACCACTTTTTGCACTTGTGTTAGTGTTGAAAAACCACTTTTCGCACTTGTGTAAGTGTTGAAAAACCACTTTTCGCACTTGTATTAGTGTTGAAAAACCACTTTTCGCACTTGTGTTGGTGCAGGAAACCACTTTTGCACTTGTATTAGTGTGGAAAAACCACTTTTCGCACTTGTGTTAGTGTTGAAAAACCACTTTTCGCACTTGTGTAAGTGTTGAAAAACCACTTTTCGCACTTGTGTTAGTGTTGAAAAACCAGTTTTCGCACTTGTGTTAGTGTTGAAAAACCACTTTTCGCACTTGTGTTAGTGTTGAAAAACCACTTTTCGCACTTGTGTTGGTGCAGGAAATCACTTTTGCACTTGTATTAGTGTGGAAAAACCACTTTTCGCACTTGTGTTAGTGTTGAAAAACCACTTTTCGCACTTGTGTTAGTGTTGAAAAACCAGTTTTCGCACTTGTGTTGGTGCAGGAAACCACTTTTGCATTTGTATTAGTGTGGAAAAACACTTTTTGCACTTGTGATTGTGTTGAAAAACCACTTTTCGCACTTGTGTTAGTGTTGAAAAACCACTTTTCGCACTTGTGTTGGTGCAGTAAACCACTTTTGCACTTGTATTAGTGTGGAAAAACCACTTTTCGCACTTGTGTTAGTGTTGAAAAACCACTTTTCGCACTTGTGTTGGTGTTGAAAAACCACTTTTCGCACTTGTGTTGGTGTTGAAAAAACACTTTTCGCACTTGTGTTGGTGCAGGAAACCACTTTTGCACTTGTATTAGTGTGGAAAAAACACTTTTTGCACTTGTGATAGTGTTGAAAAACCACTTTTCGCACTTGTGTTAGTGTTGAAAAACCACTTTTCGCACATGTGTTGGTGTTGAAAAACCACTTTTCGCACTTGTGTTGGTGCAGGAAATCACTTTTGCACTTGTATTAGTGTGGAAAAACCACTTTTCACACTTGTATTAGTGTTGAAAAACCACTTTTCGCACTTGTGTTAGTGTTGAAAAACCACTTTTCGCACTTGTGTTAGTGCAGGAAACCACTTTTGCACTTGTATTAGTATGGAAAAACCACTTTTCGCACTTGTGTTAGTGTTGAAAAACCACTTTTGGCACTTGTGTTAGTGTTGAAAAACCACTTTTCGCACTTGTGATGGTGCAGGAAACCACTTTTGCACTTGTATTAGTGTGGAAAAAACACTTTTTGCACTTGTGATAGTGTTGAAAAACCACTTTTCGCACTTGTGTTAGTGTTGAAAAACCACTTTTCGCACTTGTGTTAGTGTTGAAAAACCAGTTTTCGCACTTGTGTTGGTGCAGGAAACCACTTTTGCACTTGTATTAGTGTGGAAAAAACACTTTTTGCACTTGTGATAGTGTTGAAAAACCACTTTTCGCACTTGTGTTAGTGTTGAAAAACCACTTTTCGCACTTGTGTTGGTGCAGGAAATCACTTTTGCACTTGTATTAGTGTGGAAAAACCACTTTTCGCACTTGTGTTAGTGTTGAAAAACCACTTTTCGCACTTGTGTTAGTGTTGAAAAACCACTTTTCACACTTGTGTTGGTGCAGGAAACCACTTTTGCACTTGTATTAGTGTGGAAAAACCACTTTTCGCACTTGTGTTAGTGTTGAAAAACCACTTTTCGCACTTGTGTTAGTGTTGAAAAACGACTTTTCGCACTTGTGTTGGTGCAGGAAACCACTTTTGCACTTGTATTAGTGTGGAAAAACCACTTTTCGCACTTGTGTTAGTGTTGAAAAACCACTTTTTGCACTTGTGTTAGTGTTGAAAAACCACTTTTCGCACTTGTGTAAGTGTTGAAAAACCACTTTTCGCACTTGTATTAGTGTTGAAAAACCACTTTTCGCACTTGTGTTGGTGCAGGAAACCACTTTTGCACTTGTATTAGTGTGGAAAAACCACTTTTCGCACTTGTGTTAGTGTTGAAAAACCACTTTTCGCACTTGTGTAAGTGTTGAAAAACCACTTTTCGCACTTGTGTTAGTGTTGAAAAACCAGTTTTCGCACTTGTGTTAGTGTTGAAAAACCACTTTTCGCACTTGTGTTAGTGTTGAAAAACCACTTTTCGCACTTGTGTTGGTGCAGGAAATCACTTTTGCACTTGTATTAGTGTGGAAAAACCACTTTTCGCACTTGTGTTAGTGTTGAAAAACCACTTTTCGCACTTGTGTTAGTGTTGAAAAACCAGTTTTCGCACTTGTGTTGGTGCAGGAAACCACTTTTGCATTTGTATTAGTGTGGAAAAAACACTTTTTGCACTTGTGATTGTGTTGAAAAACCACTTTTCGCACTTGTGTTAGTGTTGAAAAACCACTTTTCGCACTTGTGTTGGTGCAGGAAATCACTTTTGCACTTGTATTAGTGTGGAAAAACCACTTTTCGCACTTGTGTTAGTGTTGAAAAACCACTTTTCGCACTTGTGTTAGTGTTGAAAAACCACTTTTCGCACTTGTGTTGGTGCAGTAAACCACTTTTGCACTTGTATTAGTGTGGAAAAACCACTTTTCGCCCTTGTGTTAGTGTTGAAAAACCACTTTTCGCACTTGTGTTGGTGTTGAAAACCACTTTTCGCACTTGTGTTGGTGTTGAAAAACCACTTTTCGCACTTATGTTGGTGCAGGAAACCACTTTTGCACTTGTATTAGTGTGGAAAAAACACTTTTTGCACTTGTGATAGTGTTGAAAAACCACTTTTCGCACTTGTGTTAGTGTTGAAAAACCACTTTTCGCACTTGTGTTAGTGCAGGAAACCACTTTTGCACTTGTATTAGTATGGAAAAACCACTTTTGCACTTGTATTAGTGTGGAAAAACCACTTTTCGCCCTTGTGTTAGTGTTGAAAAACCACTTTTCGCACTTGTGTTGGTGTTGAAAACCACTTTTCGCACTTGTGTTGGTGTTGAAAAACCACTTTTCGCACTTGTGTTGGTGCAGGAAATCACTTTTGCACTTGTATTAGTGTGGAAAAACCACTTTTCGCACTTGTATTAGTGTTGAAAAACCACTTTTCGCACTTGTGTTAGTGTTGAAAAACCACTTTTCGCACTTGTGTTAGTGCAGGAAACCACTTTTGCACTTGTATTAGTATGGAAAAACCACTTTTTGCACTTGTGTTAGTGTTGAAAAACCACTTTTGGCACTTGTGTTAGTGTTGAAAAACCACTTTTCGCACTTGTGATGGTGCAGGAAACCACTTTTGCACTTGTATTAGTGTGGAAAAAACACTTTTTGCACTTGTGATAGTGTTGAAAAACCACTTTTCGCACTTGTGTTAGTGTTGAAAAACCACTTTTCGCACTTGTGTTAGTGTTGAAAAACCAGTTTTCGCACTTGTGTTGGTGCAGGAAACCACTTTTGCACTTGTATTAGTGTGGAAAAAACACTTTTTGCACTTGTGATAGTGTTGAAAAACCACTTTTCGCACTTGTGTTAGTGTTGAAAAACCACTTTTCGCACTTGTGTTGGTGCAGGAAATCACTTTTGCACTTGTATTAGTGTGGAAAAACCACTTTTCGCACTTGTGTTAGTGTTGAAAAACCACTTTTCGCACTTGTGTTAGTGTTGAAAAACCACTTTTCGCACTTGTGTTGGTGCAGGAAACCACTTTTGCACTTGTATTAGTGTGGAAAAACCACTTTTCGCACTTGTGTTAGTGTTGAAAAACCACTTTTCGCACTTGTGTTGGTGTTGAAAAACGACTTTTCGCACTTGTGTTGGTGCAGGAAACCACTTTTGCACTTGTATTAGTGTGGAAAAAACACTTTTTGCACTTGTGATAGTGTTGAAAAACCACTTTTCGCACTTGTGTTAGTGTTGAAAAACCACTTTTCGCACTTGTGTTGGTGCAGGAAATCACTTTTGCACTTGTATTAGTGTGGAAAAACCACTTTTCGCACTTGTATTAGTGTTGAAAAACCACTTTTCGCACTTGTGTTAGTGTTGAAAAACCACTTTTCGCACTTATGTTAGTGCAGGAAACCACTTTTGCACTTGTATTAGTATGGAAAAACCACTTTTCGCACTTGTGTTAGTGTTGAAAAACCACTTTTGGCACTTGTGTTAGTGTTGAAAAACCACTTTTCGCACTTGTGATGGTGCAGGAAACCACTTTTGCACTTGTATTAGTGTGGAAAAAACACTTTTTGCACTTGTGATAGTGTTGAAAAACCACTTTTCGCACTTGTGTTAGTGTTGAAAAACCACTTTTCGCACTTGTGTTAGTGTTGAAAAACCAGTTTTCGCACTTGTGTTGGTGCAGGAAACCACTTTTGCACTTGTATTAGTGTGGAAAAAACACTTTTTGCACTTGTGATAGTGTTGAAAAACCACTTTTCGCACTTGTGTTAGTGTTGAAAAACCACTTTTCGCACTTGTGTTGGTGCAGGAAATCACTTTTGCACTTGTATTAGTGTGGAAAAACCACTTTTCGCACTTGTGTTAGTGTTGAAAAACCACTTTTCGCACTTGTGTTAGTGTTGAAAAACCACTTTTCGCACTTGTGTTGGTGCAGGAAACCACTTTTGCACTTGTATTAGTGTGGAAAAACCACTTTTCGCACTTGTGTTAGTGTTGAAAAACCACTTTTCGCACTTGTGTTAGTGTTGAAAAACGACTTTTCGCACTTGTGTTGGTGCAGGAAACCACTTTTGCACTTGTATTAGTGTGGAAAAACCACTTTTCGCACTTGTGTTAGTGTTGAAAAACCACTTTTTGCACTTGTGTTAGTGTTGAAAAACCACTTTTCGCACTTGTGTAAGTGTTGAAAAACCACTTTTCGCACTTGTATTAGTGTTGAAAAACCACTTTTCGCACTTGTGTTGGTGCAGGAAACCACTTTTGCACTTGTATTAGTGTGGAAAAACCACTTTTCGCACTTGTGTTAGTGTTGAAAAACCACTTTTCGCACTTGTGTAAGTGTTGAAAAACCACTTTTCGCACTTGTGTTAGTGTTGAAAAACCAGTTTTCGCACTTGTGTTAGTGTTGAAAAACCACTTTTCGCACTTGTGTTAGTGTTGAAAAACCACTTTTCGCACTTGTGTTGGTGCAGGAAATCACTTTTGCACTTGTATTAGTGTGGAAAAACCACTTTTCGCACTTGTGTTAGTGTTGAAAAACCACTTTTCGCACTTGTGTTAGTGTTGAAAAACCACTTTTTGCACTTGTGTTAGTGTTGAAAAACCACTTTTCGCACTTGTGTAAGTGTTGAAAAACCACTTTTCGCACTTGTATTAGTGTTGAAAAACCACTTTTCGCACTTGTGTTGGTGCAGGAAACCACTTTTGCACTTGTATTAGTGTGGAAAAACCACTTTTCGCACTTGTGTTAGTGTTGAAAAACCACTTTTCGCACTTGTGTAAGTGTTGAAAAACCACTTTTCGCACTTGTGTTAGTGTTGAAAAACCAGTTTTCGCCCTTGTGTTAGTGTTGAAAAACCACTTTTCGCACTTGTGTTGGTGTTGAAAAACCACTTTTCGCACTTGTGTTGGTGCAGGAAATCACTTTTGCACTTGTATTAGTGTGGAAAAACCACTTTTCGCACTTGTATTAGTGTTGAAAAACCACTTTTCGCACTTGTGTTAGTGTTGAAAAACCACTTTTCGCACTTGTGTTAGTGCAGGAAACCACTTTTGCACTTGTATTAGTATGGAAAAACCACTTTTCGCACTTGTGTTAGTGTTGAAAAACCACTTTTGGCACTTGTGTTAGTGTTGAAAAACCACTTTTCGCACTTGTGATGGTGCAGGAAACCACTTTTGCACTTGTATTAGTGTGGAAAAAACACTTTTTGCACTTGTGATAGTGTTGAAAAACCACTTTTCGCACTTGTGTTAGTGTTGAAAAACCACTTTTCGCACTTGTGTTAGTGTTGAAAAACCAGTTTTCGCACTTGTGTTGGTGCAGGAAACCACTTTTGCACTTGTATTAGTGTGGAAAAAACACTTTTTGCACTTGTGATAGTGTTGAAAAACCACTTTTCGCACTTGTGTTAGTGTTGAAAAACCACTTTTCGCACTTGTGTTTGTGCAGGAAATCACTTTTGCACTTGTATTAGTGTGGAAAAACCACTTTTCGCACTTGTGTTAGTGTTGAAAAACCACTTTTCGCACTTGTGTTAGTGTTGAAAAACCACTTTTCGCACTTGTGTTGGTGCAGGAAACCACTTTTGCACTTGTATTAGTGTGGAAAAACCACTTTTCGCACTTGTGTTAGTGTTGAAAAACCACTTTTCGCACTTGTGTTGGTGTTGAAAAACGACTTTTCGCACTTGTGTTGGTGCAGGAAACCACTTTTGCACTTGTATTAGTGTGGAAAAAACACTTTTTGCACTTGTGATAGTGTTGAAAAACCACTTTTCGCACTTGTGTTAGTGTTGAAAAACCACTTTTCGCACTTGTGTTGGTGCAGGAAATCACTTTTGCACTTGTATTAGTGTGGAAAAACCACTTTTCGCACTTGTATTAGTGTTGAAAAACCACTTTTCGCACTTGTGTTAGTGTTGAAAAACCACTTTTCGCACTTGTGTTAGTGCAGGAAACCACTTTTGCACTTGTATTAGTATGGAAAAACCACTTTTCGCACTTGTGTTAGTGTTGAAAAACCACTTTTGGCACTTGTGTTAGTGTTGAAAAACCACTTTTCGCACTTGTGATGGTGCAGGAAACCACTTTTGCACTTGTATTAGTGTGGAAAAAACACTTTTTGCACTTGTGATAGTGTTGAAAAACCACTTTTCGCACTTGTGTTAGTGTTGAAAAACCACTTTTCGCACTTGTGTTAGTGTTGAAAAACCAGTTTTCGCACTTGTGTTGGTGCAGGAAACCACTTTTGCACTTGTATTAGTGTGGAAAAAACACTTTTTGCACTTGTGATAGTGTTGAAAAACCACTTTTCGCACTTGTGTTAGTGTTGAAAAACCACTTTTCGCACTTGTGTTGGTGCAGGAAATCACTTTTGCACTTGTATTAGTGTGGAAAAACCACTTTTCGCACTTGTGTTAGTGTTGAAAAACCACTTTTCGCACTTGTGTTAGTGTTGAAAAACCACTTTTCGCACTTGTGTTGGTGCAGGAAACCACTTTTGCACTTGTATTAGTGTGGAAAAACCACTTTTCGCACTTGTGTTAGTGTTGAAAAACCACTTTTCGCACTTGTGTTAGTGTTGAAAAACGACTTTTTGCACTTGTGTTGGTGCAGGAAACCACTTTTGCACTTGTATTAGTGTGGAAAAACCACTTTTCGCACTTGTGTTAGTGTTGAAAAACCACTTTTTGCACTTGTGTTAGTGTTGAAAAACCACTTTTCGCACTTGTGTAAGTGTTGAAAAACCACTTTTCGCACTTGTATTAGTGTTGAAAAACCACTTTTCGCACTTGTGTTGGTGCAGGAAACCACTTTTGCACTTGTATTAGTGTGGAAAAACCACTTTTCGCACTTGTGTTAGTGTTGAAAAACCACTTTTCGCACTTGTGTAAGTGTTGAAAAACCACTTTTCGCACTTGTGTTAGTGTTGAAAAACCAGTTTTCGCACTTGTGTTAGTGTTGAAAAACCACTTTTCGCACTTGTGTTAGTGTTGAAAAACCACTTTTCGCACTTGTGTTGGTGCAGGAAATCACTTTTGCACTTGTATTAGTGTGGAAAAACCACTTTTCGCACTTGTGTTAGTGTTGAAAAACCACTTTTCGCACTTGTGTTAGTGTTGAAAAACCACTTTTTGCACTTGTGTTAGTGTTGAAAAACCACTTTTCGCACTTGTGTAAGTGTTGAAAAACCACTTTTCGCACTTGTATTAGTGTTGAAAAACCACTTTTCGCACTTGTGTTGGTGCAGGAAACCACTTTTGCACTTGTATTAGTGTGGAAAAACCACTTTTCGCACTTGTGTTAGTGTTGAAAAACCACTTTTCGCACTTGTGTAAGTGTTGAAAAACCACTTTTCGCACTTGTGTTAGTGTTGAAAAACCAGTTTTCGCACTTGTGTTAGTGTTGAAAAACCACTTTTCGCAATTGTGTTAGTGTTGAAAAACCACTTTTCGCACTTGTGTTGGTGCAGGAAATCACTTTTGCACTTGTATTAGTGTGGAAAAACCACTTTTCGCACTTGTGTTAGTGTTGAAAAACTACTTTTCGCACTTGTGTTAGTGTTGAAAAACCACTTTTCGCACTTGTGTTGGTGCAGTAAACCACTTTTGCACTTGTATTAGTGTGGAAAAACCACTTTTCGCACTTGTGTTAGTGTTGAAAAACCACTTTTGGCACTTGTGTTAGTGTTGAAAAACCACTTTTCGCACTTGTGATGGTGCAGGAAACCACTTTTGCACTTGTATTAGTGTGGAAAAAACACTTTTTGCACTTGTGATAGTGTTGAAAAACCACTTTTCGCACTTGTGTTAGTGTTGAAAAACCACTTTTCGCACTTGTGTTAGTGTTGAAAAACCAGTTTTCGCACTTGTGTTGGTGCAGGAAACCACTTTTGCACTTGTATTAGTGTGGAAAAAACACTTTTTGCACTTGTGATAGTGTTGAAAAACCACTTTTCGCACTTGTGTTAGTGTTGAAAAACCACTTTTCGCACTTGTGTTGGTGCAGGAAATCACTTTTGCACTTGTATTAGTGTGGAAAAACCACTTTTCGCACTTGTGTTAGTGTTGAAAAACCACTTTTCGCACTTGTGTTAGTGTTGAAAAACCACTTTTCGCACTTGTGTTGGTGCAGGAAACCACTTTTGCACTTGTATTAGTGTGGAAAAACCACTTTTCGCACTTGTGTTAGTGTTGAAAAACCACTTTTCGCACTTGTGTTGGTGTTGAAAAACGACTTTTCGCACTTGTGTTGGTGCAGGAAACCACTTTTGCACTTGTATTAGTGTGGAAAAAACACTTTTTGCACTTGTGATAGTGTTGAAAAACCACTTTTCGCACTTGTGTTAGTGTTGAAAAACCACTTTTCGCACTTGTGTTGGTGCAGGAAATCACTTTTGCACTTGTATTAGTGTGGAAAAACCACTTTTCGCACATGTATTAGTGTTGAAAAACCACTTTTCGCACTTGTGTTAGTGTTGAAAAACCACTTTTCGCACTTGTGTTAGTGCAGGAAACCACTTTTGCACTTGTATTAGTATGGAAAAACCACTTTTCGCACTTGTGTTAGTGTTGAAAAACCACTTTTGGCACTTGTGTTAGTGTTGAAAAACCACTTTTCGCACTTGTGATGGTGCAGGAAACCACTTTTGCACTTGTATTAGTGTGGAAAAAACACTTTTTGCACTTGTGATAGTGTTGAAAAACCACTTTTCGCACTTGTGTTAGTGTTGAAAAACCACTTTTCGCACTTGTGTTAGTGTTGAAAAACCAGTTTTCGCACTTGTGTTGGTGCAGGAAACCACTTTTGCACTTGTATTAGTGTGGAAAAAACACTTTTTGCACTTGTGATAGTGTTGAAAAACCACTTTTCGCACTTGTGTTAGTGTTGAAAAACCACTTTTCGCACTTGTGTTGGTGCAGGAAATCACTTTTGCACTTGTATTAGTGTGGAAAAACCACTTTTCGCACTTGTGTTAGTGTTGAAAAACCACTTTTCGCACTTGTGTTAGTGTTGAAAAACCACTTTTCGCACTTGTGTTGGTGCAGGAAACCACTTTTGCACTTGTATTAGTGTGGAAAAACCACTTTTCGCACTTGTGTTAGTGTTGAAAAACCACTTTTCGCACTTGTGTTAGTGTTGAAAAACGACTTTTCGCACTTGTGTTGGTGCAGGAAACCACTTTTGCACTTGTATTAGTGTGGAAAAACCACTTTTCGCACTTGTGTTAGTGTTGAAAAACCACTTTTTGCACTTGTGTTAGTGTTGAAAAACCACTTTTTGCACTTGTGTAAGTGTTGAAAAACCACTTTTCGCACTTGTATTAGTGTTGAAAAACCACTTTTCGCACTTGTGTTGGTGCAGGAAACCACTTTTGCACTTGTATTAGTGTGGAAAAACCACTTTTCGCACTTGTGTTAGTGTTGAAAAACCACTTTTCGCACTTGTGTAAGTGTTGAAAAACCACTTTTCGCACTTGTGTTAGTGTTGAAAAACCAGTTTTCGCACTTGTGTTAGTGTTGAAAAACCACTTTTCGCACTTGTGTTAGTGTTGAAAAACCACTTTTCGCACTTGTGTTGGTGCAGGAAATCACTTTTGCACTTGTATTAGTGTGGAAAAACCACTTTTCGCACTTGTGTTAGTGTTGAAAAACCACTTTTCGCACTTGTGTTAGTGTTGAAAAACCACTTTTTGCACTTGTGTTAGTGTTGAAAAACCACTTTTCGCACTTGTGTAAGTGTTGAAAAACCACTTTTCGCACTTGTATTAGTGTTGAAAAACCACTTTTCGCACTTGTGTTGGTGCAGGAAACCACTTTTGCACTTGTATTAGTGTGGAAAAACCACTTTTCGCACTTGTGTTAGTGTTGAAAAACCACTTTTCGCACTTGTGTAAGTGTTGAAAAACCACTTTTCGCACTTGTGTAAGTGTTGAAAAACCACTTTTCGCACTTGTGTTAGTGTTGAAAAACCAGTTTTCGCACTTGTGTTAGTGTTGAAAAACCACTTTTCGCACTTGTGTTAGTGTTGAAAAACCACTTTTCGCACTTGTGTTGGTGCAGGAAATCACTTTTGCACTTGTATTAGTGTGGAAAAACCACTTTTCGCACTTGTGTTAGTGTTGAAAAACCACTTTTCGCACTTGTGTTAGTGTTGAAAAACCACTTTTCGCACTTGTGTTGGTGCAGTAAACCACTTTTGCACTTGTATTAGTGTGGAAAAACCACTTTTCGCACTTGTGTTAGTGTTGAAAAACCACTTTTCGCACTTGTGTTGGTGTTGAAAAACCACTTTTCGCACTTGTGTTGGTGTTGAAAAAACACTTTTCGCACTTGTGTTGGTGCAGGAAACCACTTTTGCACTTGTATTAGTGTGGAAAAAACACTTTTTGCACTTGTGATAGTGTTGAAAAACCACTTTTCGCACTTGTGTTAGTGTTGAAAAACCACTTTTCGCACATGTGTTGGTGTTGAAAAACCACTTTTCGCACTTGTGTTGGTGCAGGAAATCACTTTTGCACTTGTATTAGTGTGGAAAAACCACTTTTCGCACTTGTATTAGTGTTGAAAAACCACTTTTCGCACTTGTGTTAGTGTTGAAAAACCACTTTTCGCACTTGTGTTAGTGCAGGAAACCACTTTTGCACTTGTATTAGTATGGAAAAACCACTTTTCGCACTTGTGTTAGTGTTGAAAAACCACTTTTGGCACTTGTGTTAGTGTTGAAAAACCACTTTTCGCACTTGTGATGGTGCAGGAAACCACTTTTGCACTTGTATTAGTGTGGAAAAAACACTTTTTGCACTTGTGATAGTGTTGAAAAACCACTTTTCGCACTTGTGTTAGTGTTGAAAAACCACTTTTCGCACTTGTGTTAGTGTTGAAAAACCAGTTTTCGCACTTGTGTTGGTGCAGGAAACCACTTTTGCACTTGTATTAGTGTGGAAAAAACACTTTTTGCACTTGTGATAGTGTTGAAAAACCACTTTTCGCACTTGTGTTAGTGTTGAAAAACCACTTTTCGCACTTGTGTTGGTGCAGGAAATCACTTTTGCACTTGTATTAGTGTGGAAAAACCACTTTTCGCACTTGTGTTAGTGTTGAAAAACCACTTTTCGCACTTGTGTTAGTGTTGAAAAACCACTTTTCGCACTTGTGTTGGTGCAGGAAACCACTTTTGCACTTGTATTAGTGTGGAAAAACCACTTTTCGCACTTGTGTTAGTGTTGAAAAACCACTTTTCGCACTTGTGTTAGTGTTGAAAAACGACTTTTCGCACTTGTGTTGGTGCAGGAAACCACTTTTGCACTTGTATTAGTGTGGAAAAACCACTTTTCGCACTTGTGTTAGTGTTGAAAAACCACTTTTTGCACTTGTGTTAGTGTTGAAAAACCACTTTTCGCACTTGTGTAAGTGTTGAAAAACCACTTTTCGCACTTGTATTAGTGTTGAAAAACCACTTTTCGCACTTGTGTTGGTGCAGGAAACCACTTTTGCACTTGTATTAGTGTGGAAAAACCACTTTTCGCACTTGTGTTAGTGTTGAAAAACCACTTTTCGCACTTGTGTAAGTGTTGAAAAACCACTTTTCGCACTTGTGTTAGTGTTGAAAAACCAGTTTTTGCACTTGTGTTAGTGTTGAAAAACCACTTTTCGCACTTGTGTTAGTGTTGAAAAACCACTTTTCGCACTTGTGTTGGTGCAGGAAATCACTTTTGCACTTGTATTAGTGTGGAAAAACCACTTTTCGCACTTGTGTTAGTGTTGAAAAACCACTTTTCGCACTTGTGTTAGTGTTGAAAAACCAGTTTTCGCACTTGTGTTGGTGCAGGAAACCACTTTTGCACTTGTATTAGTGTGGAAAAAACACTTTTTGCACTTGTGATAGTGTTGAAAAACCACTTTTCGCACTTGTGTTAGTGTTGAAAAACCACTTTTCGCACTTGTGTTGGTGCAGGAAATCACTTTTGCACTTGTATTAGTGTGGAAAAACCACTTTTCGCACTTGTGTTAGTGTTGAAAAACCACTTTTCGCACTTGTGTTAGTGTTGAAAAACCACTTTTCGCACTTGTGTTGGTGCAATAAACCACTTTTGCACTTGTATTAGTGTGGAAAAACCACTTTTCGCCCTTGTGTTAGTGTTGAAAAACCACTTTTCGCACTTGTGTTGGTGTTGAAAACCACTTTTCGCACTTGTGTTGGTGTTGAAAAACCACTTTTCGCACTTATGTTGGTGCAGGAAACCACTTTTGCACTTGTATTAGTGTGGAAAAAACACTTTTTGCACTTGTGATAGTGTTGAAAAACCACTTTTCGCACTTGTGTTAGTGTTGAAAAACCACTTTTCGCACTTGTGTTAGTGCAGGAAACCACTTTTGCACTTGTATTAGTATGGAAAAACCACTTTTGCACTTGTATTAGTGTGGAAAAACCACTTTTCGCCCTTGTGTTAGTGTTGAAAAACCACTTTTCGCACTTGTGTTGGTGTTGAAAACCACTTTTCGCACTTGTGTTTGGTGTTGAAAAACCACTTTTCGCACTTGTGTTGGTGCAGGAAATCACTTTTGCACTTGTATTAGTGTGGAAAAACCACTTTTCGCACTTGTATTAGTGTTGAAAAACCACTTTTCGCACTTGTGTTAGTGTTGAAAAACCACTTTTCGCACTTGTGTTAGTGCAGGAAACCACTTTTGCACTTGTATTAGTATGGAAAAACCACTTTTCGCACTTGTGTTAGTGTTGAAAAACCACTTTTGGCACTTGTGTTAGTGTTGAAAAACCACTTTTCGCACTTGTGATGGTGCAGGAAACCACTTTTGCACTTGTATTAGTGTGGAAAAAACACTTTTTGCACTTGTGATAGTGTTGAAAAACCACTTTTCGCACTTGTGTTAGTGTTGAAAAACCACTTTTCGCACTTGTGTTAGTGTTGAAAAACCAGTTTTCGCACTTGTGTTGGTGCAGGAAACCACTTTTGCACTTGTATTAGTGTGGAAAAAACACTTTTTGCACTTGTGATAGTGTTGAAAAACCACTTTTCGCACTTGTGTTAGTGTTGAAAAACCACTTTTCGCACTTGTGATGGTGCAGGAAACCACTTTTGCACTTGTATTAGTGTGGAAAAACCACTTTTCGCACTTGTGTTAGTGTTGAAAAACCACTTTTCGCACTTGTGTTAGTGTTGAAAAACCACTTTTCGCACTTGTGTTGGTGCAGGAAACCACTTTTGCACTTGTATTAGTGTGGAAAAACCACTTTTCGCACTTGTGTTAGTGTTGAAAAACCACTTTTCGCACTTGTGTTGGTGTTGAAAAACGACTTTTCGCACTTGTGTTGGTGCAGGAAACCACTTTTGCACTTGTATTAGTGTGGAAAAAACACTTTTTGCACTTGTGATAGTGTTGAAAAACGACTTTTCGCACTTGTGTTAGTGTTGAAAAACCACTTTTCGCACTTGTGTTGGTGCAGGAAATCACTTTTGCACTTGTATTAGTGTGGAAAAACCACTTTTCGCACTTGTATTAGTGTTGAAAAACCACTTTTCGCACTTGTGTTAGTGTTGAAAAACCACTTTTCGCACTTGTGTTAGTGCAGGAAACCACTTTTGCACTTGTATTAGTATGGAAAAACCACTTTTCGCACTTGTGTTAGTGTTGAAAAACCACTTTTGGCACTTGTGTTAGTGTTGAAAAACCACTTTTCGCACTTGTGATGGTGCAGGAAACCACTTTTGCACTTGTATTAGTGTGGAAAAAACACTTTTTGCACTTGTGATAGTGTTGAAAAACCACTTTTCGCACTTGTGTTAGTGTTGAAAAACCACTTTTCGCACTTGTGTTAGTGTTGAAAAACCAGTTTTCGCACTTGTGTTGGTGCAGGAAACCACTTTTGCACTTGTATTAGTGTGGAAAAAACACTTTTTGCACTTGTGATAGTGTTGAAAAACCACTTTTCGCACTTGTGTTAGTGTTGAAAAACCACTTTTCGCACTTGTGTTGGTGCAGGAAATCACTTTTGCACTTGTATTAGTGTGGAAAAACCACTTTTCGCACTTGTGTTAGTGTTGAAAAACCACTTTTCGCACTTGTGTTAGTGTTGAAAAACCACTTTTCGCACTTGTGTTGGTGCAGGAAACCACTTTTGCACTTGTATTAGTGTGGAAAAACCAGTTTTCGCACTTGTGTTAGTGTTGAAAAACCACTTTTCGCACTTGTGTTAGTGTTGAAAAACCACTTTTCCCACTTGTGTTGGTGCAGGAAATATCTTTTGCACTTGTATTAGTGTGGAAAAACCACTTTTCGCACTTGTGTTAGTGTTGAAAAACCACTTTTCGCACTTGTGTTAGTGTTGAAAAACCAGTTTTCGCACTTGTGTTGGTGCAGGAAACCACTTTTGCACTTGTATTAGTGTGGAAAAAACACTTTTTGCACTTGTGTTAGTGTTGAAAAACCACTTTTCGCACTTGTGTAAGTGTTGAAAAACCACTTTTCGCACTTGTATTAGTGTTGAAAAACCACTTTTCGCACTTGTGTTGGTGCAGGAAACCACTTTTGCACTTGTATTAGTGTGGAAAAACCACTTTTCGCACTTGTGTTAGTGTTGAAAAACCACTTTTCGCACTTGTGTAAGTGTTGAAAAACCACTTTTCGCACTTGTGTTAGTGTTGAAAAACCAGTTTTCGCACTTGTGTTAGTGTTGAAAAACCACTTTTCGCACTTGTGTTAGTGTTGAAAAACCACTTTTCGCACTTGTGTTGGTGCAGGAAATCACTTTTGCACTTGTATTAGTGTGGAAAAACCACTTTTCGCACTTGTGTTAGTGTTGAAAAGCCACTTTTCGCACTTGTGTTAGTGTTGAAAAACCACTTTTCGCACTTGTGTTGGTGCAGTAAACCACTTTTGCACTTGTATTAGTGTGGAAAAACCACTTTTCGCACTTGTGTTAGTGTTGAAAAACCACTTTTCGCACTTGTGTTGGTGTTGAAAAACCACTTTTCGCACTTGTGTTGGTGTTGAAAAAACACTTTTCGCACTTGTGTTGGTGCAGGAAACCACTTTTGCACTTGTATTAGTGTGGAAAAAACACTTTTTGCACTTGTGATAGTGTTGAAAAACCACTTTTCGCACTTGTGTTAGTGTTGAAAAACCACTTTTCGCACATGTGTTGGTGTTGAAAAACCACTTTTCGCACTTGTGTTGGTGCAGGAAATCACTTTTGCACTTGTATTAGTGTGGAAAAACCACTTTTCGCACTTGTATTAGTGTTGAAAAACCACTTTTCGCACTTGTGTTAGTGTTGAAAAACCACTTTTCGCACTTGTGTTAGTGCAGGAAACCACTTTTGCACTTGTATTAGTATGGAAAAACCACTTTACGCACTTGTGTTAGTGTTGAAAAACCACTTTTGGCACTTGTGTTAGTGTTGAAAAACCACTTTTCGCACTTGTGATGGTGCAGGAAACCACTTTTGCACTTGTATTAGTGTGGAAAAAACACTTTTTGCACTTGTGATAGTGTTGAAAAACCACTTTTCGCACTTGTGTTAGTGTTGAAAAACCACTTTTCGCACTTGTGTTAGTGTTGAAAAACCAGTTTTCGCACTTGTGTTGGTGCAGGAAACCACTTTTGCACTTGTATTAGTGTGGAAAAAACACTTTTTGCACTTGTGATAGTGTTGAAAAACCACTTTTCGCACTTGTGTTAGTGTTGAAAAACCACTTTTCGCACTTGTGTTGGTGCAGGAAATCACTTTTGCACTTGTATTAGTGTGGAAAAACCACTTTTCGCACTTGTGTTAGTGTTGAAAAACCACTTTTCGCACTTGTGTTAGTGTTGAAAAACCACTTTTCGCACTTGTGTTGGTGCAGGAAACCACTTTTGCACTTGTATTAGTGTGGAAAAACCACTTTTCGCACTTGTGTTAGTGTTGAAAAACCACTTTTCGCACTTGTGTTAGTGTTGAAAAACGACTTTTCGCACTTGTGTTGGTGCAGGAAACCACTTTTGCACTTGTATTAGTGTGGAAAAACCACTTTTCGCACTTGTGTTAGTGTTGAAAAACCACTTTTTGCACTTGTGTTAGTGTTGAAAAACCACTTTTCGCACTTGTGTAAGTGTTGAAAAACCACTTTTCGCACTTGTATTAGTGTTGAAAAACCACTTTTCGCACTTGTGTTGGTGCAGGAAACCACTTTTGCACTTGTATTAGTGTGGAAAAACCACTTTTCGCACTTGTGTTAGTGTTGAAAAACCACTTTTCGCACTTGTGTAAGTGTTGAAAAACCACTTTTCGCACTTGTGTTAGTGTTGAAAAACCAGTTTTTGCACTTGTGTTAGTGTTGAAAAACCACTTTTCGCACTTGTGTTAGTGTTGAAAAACCACTTTTCGCACTTGTGTTGGTGCAGGAAATCACTTTTGCACTTGTATTAGTGTGGAAAAACCACTTTTCGCACTTGTGTTAGTGTTGAAAAACCACTTTTCGCACTTGTGTTAGTGTTGAAAAACCAGTTTTCGCACTTGTGTTGGTGCAGGAAACCACTTTTGCACTTGTATTAGTGTGGAAAAAACACTTTTTGCACTTGTGATAGTGTTGAAAAACCACTTTTCGCACTTGTGTTAGTGTTGAAAAACCACTTTTCGCACTTGTGTTGGTGCAGGAAATCACTTTTGCACTTGTATTAGTGTGGAAAAACCACTTTTCGCACTTGTGTTAGTGTTGAAAAACCACTTTTCGCACTTGTGTTAGTGTTGAAAAACCACTTTTCGCACTTGTGTTGGTGCAATAAACCACTTTTGCACTTGTATTAGTGTGGAAAAACCACTTTTCGCCCTTGTGTTAGTGTTGAAAAACCACTTTTCGCACTTGTGTTGGTGTTGAAAACCACTTTTCGCACTTGTGTTGGTGTTGAAAAACCACTTTTCGCACTTATGTTGGTGCAGGAAACCACTTTTGCACTTGTATTAGTGTGGAAAAAACACTTTTTGCACTTGTGATAGTGTTGAAAAACCACTTTTCGCACTTGTGTTAGTGTTGAAAAACCACTTTTCGCACTTGTGTTAGTGCAGGAAACCACTTTTGCACTTGTATTAGTATGGAAAAACCACTTTTGCACTTGTATTAGTGTGGAAAAACCACTTTTCGCCCTTGTGTTAGTGTTGAAAAACCACTTTTCGCACTTGTGTTGGTGTTGAAAACCACTTTTCGCACTTGTGTTGGTGTTGAAAAACCACTTTTCGCACTTGTGTTGGTGCAGGAAATCACTTTTGCACTTGTATTAGTGTGGAAAAACCACTTTTCGCACTTGTATTAGTGTTGAAAAACCACTTTTCGCACTTGTGTTAGTGTTGAAAAACCACTTTTCGCACTTGTGTTAGTGCAGGAAACCACTTTTGCACTTGTATTAGTATGGAAAAACCACTTTTCGCACTTGTGTTAGTGTTGAAAAACCACTTTTGGCACTTGTGTTAGTGTTGAAAAACCACTTTTCGCACTTGTGATGGTGCAGGAAACCACTTTTGCACTTGTATTAGTGTGGAAAAAACACTTTTTGCACTTGTGATAGTGTTGAAAAACCACTTTTCGCACTTGTGTTAGTGTTGAAAAACCACTTTTCGCACTTGTGTTAGTGTTGAAAAACCAGTTTTCGCACTTGTGTTGGTGCAGGAAACCACTTTTGCACTTGTATTAGTGTGGAAAAAACACTTTTTGCACTTGTGATAGTGTTGAAAAACCACTTTTCGCACTTGTGTTAGTGTTGAAAAACCACTTTTCGCACTTGTGATGGTGCAGGAAACCACTTTTGCACTTGTATTAGTGTGGAAAAACCACTTTTCGCACTTGTGTTAGTGTTGAAAAACCACTTTTCGCACTTGTGTTAGTGTTGAAAAACCACTTTTCGCACTTGTGTTGGTGCAGGAAACCACTTTTGCACTTGTATTAGTGTGGAAAAACCACTTTTCGCACTTGTGTTAGTGTTGAAAAACCACTTTTCGCACTTGTGTTGGTGTTGAAAAACGACTTTTCGCACTTGTGTTGGTGCAGGAAACCACTTTTGCACTTGTATTAGTGTGGAAAAAACACTTTTTGCACTTGTGATAGTGTTGAAAAACGACTTTTCGCACTTGTGTTAGTGTTGAAAAACCACTTTTCGCACTTGTGTTGGTGCAGGAAATCACTTTTGCACTTGTATTAGTGTGGAAAAACCACTTTTCGCACTTGTATTAGTGTTGAAAAACCACTTTTCGCACTTGTGTTAGTGTTGAAAAACCACTTTTCGCACTTGTGTTAGTGCAGGAAACCACTTTTGCACTTGTATTAGTATGGAAAAACCACTTTTCGCACTTGTGTTAGTGTTGAAAAACCACTTTTGGCACTTGTGTTAGTGTTGAAAAACCACTTTTCGCACTTGTGATGGTGCAGGAAACCACTTTTGCACTTGTATTAGTGTGGAAAAAACACTTTTTGCACTTGTGATAGTGTTGAAAAACCACTTTTCGCACTTGTGTTAGTGTTGAAAAACCACTTTTCGCACTTGTGTTAGTGTTGAAAAACCAGTTTTCGCACTTGTGTTGGTGCAGGAAACCACTTTTGCACTTGTATTAGTGTGGAAAAAACACTTTTTGCACTTGTGATAGTGTTGAAAAACCACTTTTCGCACTTGTGTTAGTGTTGAAAAACCACTTTTCGCACTTGTGTTGGTGCAGGAAATCACTTTTGCACTTGTATTAGTGTGGAAAAACCACTTTTCGCACTTGTGTTAGTGTTGAAAAAACCACTTTTCGCACTTGTGTTAGTGTTGAAAAACCACTTTTCGCACTTGTGTTGGTGCAGGAAACCACTTTTGCACTTGTATTAGTGTGGAAAAACCAGTTTTCGCACTTGTGTTAGTGTTGAAAAACCACTTTTCGCACTTGTGTTAGTGTTGAAAAACCACTTTTCCCACTTGTGTTGATGCAGGAAATATCTTTTGCACTTGTATTAGTGTGGAAAAACCACTTTTCGCACTTGTGTTAGTGTTGAAAAACCACTTTTCGCACTTGTGTTAGTGTTGAAAAACCAGTTTTCGCACTTGTGTTGGTGCAGGAAACCACTTTTGCACTTGTATTAGTGTGGAAAAAACACTTTTTGCACTTGTGATAGTGTTGAAAAACCACTTTTCGCACTTGTGTTAGTGTTGAAAAACCACTTTTCGCACTTGTGTTGGTGCAGGAAATCACTTTTGCACTTGTATTAGTGTGGAAAAACCACTTTTCGCACTTGTGTTAGTGTTGAAAAACCACTTTTCGCACTTGTGTTAGTGTTGAAAAACCACTTTTCGCACTTGTGTTGGTGCAGTAAACCACTTTTGCACTTGTATTAGTGTGGAAAAAACCACTTTTCGCCCTTGTGTTAGTGTTGAAAAACCACTTTTCGCACTTGTGTTGGTGTTGAAAACCACTTTTCGCACTTGTGTTGGTGTTGAAAAACCACTTTTCGCACTTATGTTGGTGCAGGAAACCACTTTTGCACTTGTATTAGTGTGGAAAAAACACTTTTTGCACTTGTGATAGTGTTGAAAAACCACTTTTCGCACTTGTGTTAGTGTTGAAAAACCACTTTTCGCACCTGTGTTAGTGCAGGAAACCACTTTTGCACTTGTATTAGTATGGAAAAACCACTTTTGCACTTGTATTAGTGTGGAAAAACCACTTTTCGCCCTTGTGTTAGTGTTGAAAAACCACTTTTCGCACTTGTGTTGGTGTTGAAAACCACTTTTCGCACTTGTGTTGGTGTTGAAAAACCACTTTTCGCACTTGTGTTGGTGCAGGAAATCACTTTTGCACTTGTATTAGTGTGGAAAAACCACTTTTCGCACTTGTATTAGTGTTGAAAAACCACTTTTCGCACTTGTGTTAGTGTTGAAAAACCACTTTTCGCACTTGTGTTAGTGCAGGAAACCACTTTTGCACTTGTATTAGTATGGAAAAACCACTTTTCGCACTTGTGTTAGTGTTGAAAAACCACTTTTGGCACTTGTGTTAATGTTGAAAAACCACTTTTCGCACTTGTGATGGTGCAGGAAACCACTTTTGCACTTGTATTAGTGTGGAAAAAACACTTTTTGCACTTGTGATAGTGTTGAAAAACCACTTTTCGCACTTGTGTTAGTGTTGAAAAACCACTTTTCGCACTTGTGTTAGTGTTGAAAAACCAGTTTTCGCACTTGTGTTGGTGCAGGAAACCACTTTTGCACTTGTATTAGTGTGGAAAAAACACTTTTTGCACTTGTGATAGTGTTGAAAAACCACTTTTCGCACTTGTGTTAGTGTTGAAAAACCACTTTTCGCACTTGTGTTGGTGCAGGAAATCACTTTTGCACTTGTATTAGTGTGGAAAAACCACTTTTCGCACTTGTGTTAGTGTTGAAAAACCACTTTTCGCACTTGTGTTAGTGTTGAAAAACCACTTTTCGCACTTGTGTTGGTGCAGGAAACCACTTTTGCACTTGTATTAGTGTGGAAAACCACTTTTCGCACTTGTGTTAGTGTTGAAAAACCACTTTTCGCACTTGTGTTGGTGTTGAAAAACGACTTTTCGCACTTGTGTTGGTGCAGGAAACCACTTTTGCACTTGTATTAGTGTGGAAAAAACACTTTTTGCACTTGTGATAGTGTTGAAAAACCACTTTTCGCACTTGTGTTAGTGTTGAAAAACCACTTTTCGCACTTGTGTTGGTGCAGGAAATCACTTTTGCACTTGTATTAGTGTGGAAAAACCACTTTTCGCACTTGTATTAGTGTTGAAAAACCACTTTTCGCACTTGTGTTAGTGTTGAAAAACCACTTTTCGCACTTGTGTTAGTGCAGGAAACCACTTTTGCACTTGTATTAGTGTGGAAAAAACAATTTTTGCACTTGTGATAGTGTTGAAAAACCACTTTTCGCACTTGTGTTAGTGTTGAGAAAAACCACTTTTCGCACTTGTGTTAGTGCAGGAAACCACTTTTGCACTTGTATTAGTATGGAAAAACCACTTTTGCACTTGTATTAGTGTGGAAAAACCACTTTTCGCCCTTGTGTTAGTGTTGAAAAACCACTTTTCGCACTTGTGTTGGTGTTGAAAACCACTTTTCGCACTTGTTTTGGTGTTGAAAAACCACTTTTCGCACTTGTGTTGGTGCAGGAAATCACTTTTGCACTTGTATTAGTGTGGAAAAACCACTTTTCGCACTTGTATTAGTGTTGAAAAACCACTTTTCGCACTTGTGTTAGTGTTGAAAAACCACTTTTCGCACTTGTGTTAGTGCAGGAAACCACTTTTGCACTTGTATTAGTATGGAAAAACCACTTTTCGCACTTGTGTTAGTGTTGAAAAACCACTTTTGGCACTTGTGTTAGTGTTGAAAAACCACTTTTCGCACTTGTGATGGTGCAGGAAACCACTTTTGCACTTGTATTAGTGTGGAAAAAACACCTTTTGCACTTGTGATAGTGTTGAAAAACCACTTTTCGCACTTGTGTTAGTGTTGAAAAACCACTTTTCGCACTTGTGTTAGTGTTGAAAAACCAGTTTTCGCACTTGTGTTGGTGCAGGAAACCACTTTTGCACTTGTATTAGTGTGGAAAAAACACTTTTTGCACTTGTGATAGTGTTGAAAAACCACTTTTCGCACTTGTGTTAGTGTTGAAAAACCACTTTTCGCACTTGTGTTGGTGCAGGAAATCACTTTTGCACTTGCATTAGTGTGGAAAAACCACTTTTCGCACTTGTGTTAGTGTTGAAAAACCACTTTTCGCACTTGTGTTAGTGTTGAAAAACCACTTTTCGCACTTGTGTTGGTGCAGGAAACCACTTTTGCACTTGTATTAGTGTGGAAAACCACTTTTCGCACTTGTGTTAGTGTTGAAAAACCACTTTTCGCACTTGTGTTGGTGTTGAAAAACGACTTTTCGCACTTGTGTTGGTGCAGGAAACCACTTTTGCACTTGTATTAGTGTGGAAAAAACACTTTTTGCAGTTGTGATAGTGTTGAAAAACCACTTTTCGCACTTGTGTTAGTGTTGAAAAACCACTTTTCGCACTTGTGTTGGTGCAGGAAATCACTTTTGCACTTGTATTAGTGTGGAAAAACCACTTTTCGCACTTGTATTAGTGTTGAAAAACCACTTTTCGCACTTGTGTTAGTGTTGAAAAACCACTTTTCGCACTTGTGTTAGTGCAGGAAACCACTTTTGCACTTGTATTAGTATGGAAAAAACACTTTTCGCACTTGTGTTAGTGTTGAAAAACCACTTTTGGCACTTGTGTTAGTGTTGAAAAACCACTTTTCGCACTTGTGATGGTGCAGGAAACCACTTTTGCACTTGTATTAGTGTGGAAAAAACACTTTTTGCACTTGTGATAGTGTTGAAAAACCACTTTTCGCACTTGTGTTAGTGTTGAAAAACCACTTTTCACACTTGTGTTAGTGTTGAAAAACCAGTTTTCGCACTTGTGTTGGTGCAGGAAACCACTTTTGCACTTGTATTAGTGTGGAAAAAACACTTTTTGCACTTGTGATAGTGTTGAAAAACCACTTTTCGCACTTGTGTTAGTGTTGAAAAACCACTTTTCGCACTTGTGTTGGTGCAGGAAATCACTTTTGCACTTGTATTAGTGTGGAAAAACCACTTTTCGCACTTGTGTTAGTGTTGAAAAACCACTTTTCGCACTTGTGTTAGTGTTGAAAAACCACTTTTCGCACTTGTGTTGGTGCAGGAAACCACTTTTGCACTTGTATTAGTGTGGAAAAACCACTTTTCGCACTTGTGTTAGTGTTGAAAAACCACTTTTCGCACTTGTGTTAGTGTTGAAAAACGACTTTTCGCACTTGTGTTGGTGCAGGAAACCACTTTTGCACTTGTATTAGTGTGGAAAAACCACTTTTCGCACTTGTGTTAGTGTTGAAAAACCACTTTTTGCACTTGTGTTAGTGTTGAAAAACCACTTTTCGCACTTGTGTAAGTGTTGAAAAACCACTTTTCGCACTTGTATTAGTGTTGAAAAACCACTTTTCGCACTTGTGTTGGTGCAGGAAACCACTTTTGCACTTGTATTAGTGTGGAAAAACCACTTTTCGCACTTGTGTTAGTGTTGAAAAACCACTTTTCGCACTTGTGTAAGTGTTGAAAAACCACTTTTCGCACTTGTGTTAGTGTTGAAAAACCAGTTTTCGCACTTGTGTTAGTGTTGAAAAACCACTTTTCGCACTTGTGTTAGTGTTGAAAAACCACTTTTCGCACTTGTGTTGGTGCAGGAAATCACTTTTGCACTTGTATTAGTGTGGAAAAACCACTTTTCGCACTTGTGTTAGTGTTGAAAAACCACTTTTCGCACTTGTGTTAGTGTTGAAAAACCACTTTTCGCACTTGTGTTGGTGTTGAAAAACGACTTTTCGCACTTGTGTTGGTGCAGGAAACCACTTTTGCACTTGTATTAGTGTGGAAAAAACACTTTTTGCACTTGTGATAGTGTTGAAAAACCACTTTTCGCACTTGTGTTAGTGTTGAAAAACCACTTTTCGCACTTGTGTTGGTGCAGGAAATCACTTTTGCACTTGTATTAGTGTGGAAAAACCACTTTTCGCACTTGTATTAGTGTTGAAAAACCACTTTTCGCACTTGTGTTAGTGTTGAAAAACCACTTTTCGCACTTGTGTTAGTGTTGAAAAATGACTTTTCGCACTTGTGTTGGTGCAGGAAACCACTTTTGCACTTGTATTAGTGTGGAAAAACCACTTTTCGCACTTGTGTTAGTGTTGAAAAACCACTTTTTGCACTTGTGTTAGTGTTGAAAAACCACTTTTCGCACTTGTGTAAGTGTTGAAAAACCACTTTTCGCACTTGTATTAGTGTTGAAAAACCACTTTTCGCACTTGTGTTGGTGCAGGAAACCACTTTTGCACTTGTATTAGTGTGGAAAAACCACTTTTCGCACTTGTGTTAGTGTTGAAAAACCACTTTTCGCACTTGTGTTAGTGTTGAAAAACCACTTTTCGCACTTGTGTTGGTGTTGAAAAACGACTTTTCGCACTTGTGTTGGTGCAGGAAACCACTTTTGCACTTGTATTAGTGTGGAAAAAACACTTTTTGCACTTGTGATAGTGTTGAAAAACCACTTTTCGCACTTGTGTTAGTGTTGAAAAACCACTTTTCGCACTTGTGTTGGTGCAGGAAATCACTTTTGCACTTGTATTAGTGTGGAAAAACCACTTTTCGCACTTGTATTAGTGTTGAAAAACCACTTTTCGCACTTGTGTTAGTGTTGAAAAACCACTTTTCGCACTTGTGTTAGTGCAGGAAACCACTTTTGCACTTGTATTAGTATGGAAAAACCACTTTTCGCACTTGTGTTAGTGTTGAAAAACCACTTTTGGCACTTGTGTTAGTGTTGAAAAACCACTTTTCGCACTTGTGATGGTGCAGGAAACCACTTTTGCACTTGTATTAGTGTGGAAAAAACACTTTTTGCACTTGTGATAGTGTTGAAAAACCACTTTTCGCACTTGTGTTAGTGTTGAAAAACCACTTTTCGCACTTGTGTTAGTGTTGAAAAACCAGTTTTCGCACTTGTGTTGGTGCAGGAAACCACTTTTGCACTTGTATTCGTGTGGAAAAAACACTTTTTGCACTTGTGATAGTGTTGAAAAACCACTTTTCGCACTTGTGTTAGTGTTGAAAAACCACTTTTCGCACTTGTGTTGGTGCAGGAAATCACTTTTGCACTTGTATTAGTGTGGAAAAACCACTTTTCGCACTTGTGTTAGTGTTGAAAAACCACTTTTCGCACTTGTGTTAGTGTTGAAAAACCACTTTTCGCACTTGTGTTGGTGCAGGAAACCACTTTTGCACTTGTATTAGTGTGGAAAAACCACTTTTCGCACTTGTGTTAGTGTTGAAAAACCACTTTTCGCACTTGTGTTAGTGTTGAAAAACGACTTTTCGCACTTGTGTTGGTGCAGGAAACCACTTTTGCACTTGTATTAGTGTGGAAAAACCACTTTTCGCACTTGTGTTAGTGTTGAAAAACCACTTTTTGCACTTGTGTTAGTGTTGAAAAACCACTTTTCGCACTTGTGTAAGTGTTGAAAAACCACTTTTCGCACTTGTATTAGTGTTGAAAAACCACTTTTCGCACTTGTGTTGGTGCAGGAAACCACTTTTGCACTTGTATTAGTGTGGAAAAACCACTTTTCGCACTTGTGTTAGTGTTGAAAAACCACTTTTCGCACTTGTGTAAGTGTTGAAAAACCACTTTTCGCACTTGTGTTAGTGTTGAAAAACCAGTTTTCGCACTTGTGTTAGTGTTGAAAAACCACTTTTCGCACTTGTGTTAGTGTTGAAAAACCACTTTTCGCACTTGTGTTGGTGCAGGAAATCACTTTTGCACTTGTATTAGTGTGGAAAAACCACTTTTCGCACTTGTGTTAGTGTTGAAAAACCACTTTTCGCACTTGTGTTAGTGTTGAAAAACCACTTTTCGCACTTGTGTTGGTGCAGTAAACCACTTTTGCACTTGTATTAGTGTGGAAAAACCACTTTTCGCACTTGTGTTAGTGTTGAAAAACCACTTTTCGCACTTGTGTTGGTTTTGAAAAACCACTTTTCGCACTTGTGTTGGTGTTGAAAAAACACTTTTCGCACTTGTGTTGGTGCAGGAAACCACTTTTGCACTTGTATTAGTGTGGAAAAAACACTTTTTGCACTTGTGATAGTGTTGAAAAACCACTTTTCGCACTTGTGTTAGTGTTGAAAAACCACTTTTCGCACATGTGTTGGTGTTGAAAAACCACTTTTCGCACTTGTGTTGGTGCAGGAAATCACTTTTGCACTTGTATTAGTGTGGAAAAACCACTTTTCGCACTTGTATTAGTGTTGAAAAACCACTTTTCGCACTTGTGTTAGTGTTGAAAAACCACTTTTCGCACTTGTGTTAGTGCAGGAAACCACTTTTGCACTTGTATTAGTATGGAAAAACCACTTTTCGCACTTGTGTTAGTGTTGAAAAACCACTTTTGGCACTTGTGTTAGTGTTGAAAAACCACTTTTCGCACTTGTGATGGTGCAGGAAACCACTTTTGCACTTGTATTAGTGTGGAAAAAACACTTTTTGCACTTGTGATCGTGTTGAAAAACCACTTTTCGCACTTGTGTTAGTGTTGAAAAACCACTTTTCGCACTTGTGTTAGTGTTGAAAAACCAGTTTTCGCACTTGTGTTGGTGCAGGAAACCACTTTTGCACTTGTATTAGTGTGGAAAAAACACTTTTTGCACTTGTGATAGTGTTGAAAAACCACTTTTCGCACTTGTGTTAGTGTTGAAAAACCACTTTTCGCACTTGTGTTGGTGCAGGAAATCACTTTTGCACTTGTATTAGTGTGGAAAAACCACTTTTCGCACTTGTGTTAGTGTTGAAAAACCACTTTTCGCACTTGTGTTAGTGTTGAAAAACCACTTTTCGCACTTGTGTTGGTGCAGGAAACCACTTTTGCACTTGTATTAGTGTGGAAAAACCACTTTTCGCACTTGTGTTAGTGTTGAAAAACCACTTTTCGCACTTGTGTTAGTGTTGAAAAATGACTTTTCGCACTTGTGTTGGTGCAGGAAACCACTTTTGCACTTGTATTAGTGTGGAAAAACCACTTTTCGCACTTGTGTTAGTGTTGAAAAACCACTTTTCGCACTTGTGTTGGTGTTGAAAAACGACTTTTCGCACTTGTGTTGGTGCAGGAAACCACTTTTGCACTTGTATTAGTGTGGAAAAAACACTTTTTGCACTTGTGATAGTGTTGAAAAACCACTTTTCGCACTTGTGTTAGTGTTGAAAAACCACTTTTCGCACTTGTGTTGGTGCAGGAAATCACTTTTGCACTTGTATTAGTGTGGAAAAACCACTTTTCGCACTTGTATTAGTGTTGAAAAACCACTTTTCGCACTTGTGTTAGTGTTGAAAAACCACTTTTCGCACTTGTGTTAGTGCAGGAAACCACTTTTGCACTTGTATTAGTATGGAAAAACCACTTTTCGCACTTGTGTTAGTGTTGAAAAACCACTTTTGGCACTTGTGTTAGTGTTGAAAAACCACTTTTCGCACTTGTGATGGTGCAGGAAACCACTTTTGCACTTGTATTAGTGTGGAAAAAACACTTTTTGCACTTGTGATAGTGTTGAAAAACCACTTTTCGCACTTGTGTTAGTGTTGAAAAACCACTTTTCGCACTTGTGTTAGTGTTGAAAAACCAGTTTTCGCACTTGTGTTGGTGCAGGAAACCACTTTTGCACTTGTATTCGTGTGGAAAAAACACTTTTTGCACTTGTGATAGTGTTGAAAAACCACTTTTCGCACTTGTGTTAGTGTTGAAAAACCACTTTTCGCACTTGTGTTGGTGCAGGAAATCACTTTTGCACTTGTATTAGTGTGGAAAAACCACTTTTCGCACTTGTGTTAGTGTTGAAAAACCACTTTTCGCACTTGTGTTAGTGTTGAAAAACCACTTTTCGCACTTGTGTTGGTGCAGGAAACCACTTTTGCACTTGTATTAGTGTGGAAAAACCACTTTTCGCACTTGTGTTAGTGTTGAAAAACCACTTTTCGCACTTGTGTTAGTGTTGAAAAACGACTTTTCGCACTTGTGTTGGTGCAGGAAACCACTTTTGCACTTGTATTAGTGTGGAAAAACCACTTTTCGCACTTGTGTTAGTGTTGAAAAACCACTTTTTGCACTTGTGTTAGTGTTGAAAAACCACTTTTCGCACTTGTGTAAGTGTTGAAAAACCACTTTTCGCACTTGTATTAGTGTTGAAAAACCACTTTTCGCACTTGTGTTGGTGCAGGAAACCACTTTTGCACTTGTATTAGTGTGGAAAAACCACTTTTCGCACTTGTGTTAGTGTTGAAAAACCACTTTTCGCACTTGTGTAAGTGTTGAAAAACCACTTTTCGCACTTGTGTTAGTGTTGAAAAACCAGTTTTCGCACTTGTGTTAGTGTTGAAAAACCACTTTTCGCACTTGTGTTAGTGTTGAAAAACCACTTTTCGCACTTGTGTTGGTGCAGGAAATCACTTTTGCACTTGTATTAGTGTGGAAAAACCACTTTTCGCACTTGTGTTAGTGTTGAAAAACCACTTTTCGCACTTGTGTTAGTGTTGAAAAACCACTTTTCGCACTTGTGTTGGTGCAGTAAACCACTTTTGCACTTGTATTAGTGTGGAAAAACCACTTTTCGCACTTGTGTTAGTGTTGAAAAACCACTTTTCGCACTTGTGTTGGTTTTGAAAAACCACTTTTCGCACTTGTGTTGGTGTTGAAAAAACACTTTTCGCACTTGTGTTGGTGCAGGAAACCACTTTTGCACTTGTATTAGTGTGGAAAAAACACTTTTTGCACTTGTGATAGTGTTGAAAAACCACTTTTCGCACTTGTGTTAGTGTTGAAAAACCACTTTTCGCACATGTGTTGGTGTTGAAAAACCACTTTTCGCACTTGTGTTGGTGCAGGAAATCACTTTTGCACTTGTATTAGTGTGGAAAAACCACTTTTCGCACTTGTATTAGTGTTGAAAAACCACTTTTCGCACTTGTGTTAGTGTTGAAAAACCACTTTTCGCACTTGTGTTAGTGCAGGAAACCACTTTTGCACTTGTATTAGTATGGAAAAACCACTTTTCGCACTTGTGTTAGTGTTGAAAAACCACTTTTGGCACTTGTGTTAGTGTTGAAAAACCACTTTTCGCACTTGTGATGGTGCAGGAAACCACTTTTGCACTTGTATTAGTGTGGAAAAAACACTTTTTGCACTTGTGATAGTGTTGAAAAACCACTTTTCGCACTTGTGTTAGTGTTGAAAAACCACTTTTCGCACTTGTGTTAGTGTTGAAAAACCAGTTTTCGCACTTGTGTTGGTGCAGGAAACCACTTTTGCACTTGTATTAGTGTGGAAAAAACACTTTTTGCACTTGTGATAGTGTTGAAAAACCACTTTTCGCACTTGTGTTAGTGTTGAAAAACCACTTTTCGCACTTGTGTTGGTGCAGGAAATCACTTTTGCACTTGTATTAGTGTGGAAAAACCACTTTTCGCACTTGTGTTAGTGTTGAAAAACCACTTTTCGCACTTGTGTTAGTGTTGAAAAACCACTTTTCGCACTTGTGTTGGTGCAGGAAACCACTTTTGCACTTGTATTAGTGTGGAAAAACCACTTTTCGCACTTGTGTTAGTGTTGAAAAACCACTTTTCGCACTTGTGTTAGTGTTGAAAAATGACTTTTCGCACTTGTGTTGGTGCAGGAAACCACTTTTGCACTTGTATTAGTGTGGAAAAACCACTTTTCGCACTTGTGTTAGTGTTGAAAAACCACTTTTTGCACTTGTGTTAGTGTTGAAAAACCACTTTTCGCACTTGTGTAAGTGTTGAAAAACCACTTTTCGCACTTGTATTAGTGTTGAAAAACCACTTTTCGCACTTGTGTTGGTGCAGGAAACCACTTTTGCACTTGTATTAGTGTGGAAAAACCACTTTTCGCACTTGTGTTAGTGTTGAAAAACCACTTTTCGCACTTGTGTAAGTGTTGAAAAACCACTTTTCGCACTTGTGTTAGTGTTTAAAAACCAGTTTTCGCACTTGTGTTAGTGTTGAAAAACCACTTTTCGCACTTGTGTTAGTGTTGAAAAACCACTTTTCGCACTTGTGTTGGTGCAGGAAATCACTTTTGCACTTGTATTAGTGTGGAAAAACCACTTTTCACACTTGTGTTAGTGTTGAAAAACCACTTTTCGCACTTGTGTTAGTGTTGAAAAACCACTTTTCGCACTTGTGTTGGTGCAGTAAACCACTTTTGCACTTGTATTAGTGTGGAAAAACCACTTTTCGCACTTGTGTTAGTTTTGAAAAACCACTTTTCGCACTTGTGTTGGTGTTGAAAAACCACTTTTCGCACTTGTGTTGGTGTTGAAAAAACACTTTTCGCACTTGTGTTGGTGCAGGAAACCACTTTTGCACTTGTATTAGTGTGGAAAAAACACTTTTTGCACTTGTGATAGTGTTGAAAAACCACTTTTCGCACTTGTGTTAGTGTTGAAAAACCACTTTTCGCACATGTGTTGGTGTTGAAAAACCACTTTTCGCACTTGTGTTGGTGCAGGAAACCACTTTTGCACTTGTATTAGTGTGGAAAAAACACTTTTTGCACTTGAGATAGTGTTGAAAAACCACTTTTCACACTTGTGTTAGTGTTGAAAAACCACTTTTCGCACTTGTGTTGGTGCAGGAAACCACTTTTGCACTTGTATTAGTGTGGAAAAACCACTTTTCGCACTTGTGTTAGTGTTGAAAAACCACTTTTCGCACTTGTGTTAGTGTTGAAAAACGACTTTTCGCACTTGTGTTGGTGCAGGAAACCACTTTTGCACTTGTATTAGTGTGGAAAAACCACTTTTCGCACTTGTGTTAGTGTTGAAAAACCACTTTTCGCACTTGTGTTAGTGTTGAAAAACCACTTTTCGCACTTGTGTAAGTGTTGAAAAACAACTTTTCGCACTTGTATTAGTGTTGAAAAACCACTTTTCGCACTTGTGTTGGTGCAGGAAACCACTTTTGCACTTGTATTAGTATGGAAAAACCACTTTTCGCACTTGTGTTAGTGTTGAAAAACCACTTTTCGCACTTGTGTTAGTGTTGAAAAACCACTTTTCACACTTGTGTTGGTGCAGGAAACCACTTTTGCACTTGTATTAGTGTGGAAAAAACACTTTTTGCACTTGTGATAGTGTTGAAAAACCACTTTTCGCACTTGTGTTAGTGTTGAAAAACCACTTTTCGCACTTGTGTTAGTGTTGAAAAACCACTTTTCGCACTTGTGTTGGTGCAGGAAACCACTTTTGCACTTGTATTAGTGTGGAAAAAACACTTTTTGCACTTGTGATAGTGTTGAAAAACCACTTTTCGCACTTGTGTTAGTGCAGGAAACCACTTTTGCACTTGTATTAGTATGGAAAAACAACTTTTCGCACTTGTGTTAGTGTTGAAAAACCACTTTTCGCACTTGTGTTAGTGTTGAAAAACCACTTTTCGCACTTGTGTTGGTGCAGGAAACCACTTTTGCACTTGTATTAGTGTGGAAAAAACACTTTTTGCACTTGTGATAGTGTTGAAAAACCACTTTTCGCACTTGTGTTAGTGTTGAAAAACCACTTTTCGCACTTGTGTTAGTGTTGAAAAACCAGTTTTCGCACTTGTGTTGGTGCAGGAAACCACTTTTGCACTTGTATTAGTGTGGAAAAAACACTTTTTGCACTTGTGATAGTGTTGAAAAACCACTTTTCGCACTTGTGTTAGTGTTGAAAAACCACTTTTCGCACTTGTGTTGGTGCAGGAAATCACTTTTGCACTTGTATTAGTGTGGAAAAACCACTTTTCGCACTTGTGTTAGTGTTGAAAAACCACTTTTCGCACTTGTGTTAGTGTTGAAAAACCACTTTTCGCACTTGTGTTGGTGCAGTAAACCACTTTTGCACTTGTATTAGTGTGGAAAAACCACTTTTCGCCCTTGTGTTAGTGTTGAAAAACCACTTTTCGCACTTGTGTTGGTGTTGAAAACCACTTTTCGCACTTGTGTTGGTGTTGAAAAACCACTTTTCGCACTTATGTTGGTGCAGGAAACCACTTTTGCACTTGTATTAGTGTGGAAAAAACACTTTTTGCACTTGTGATAGTGTTGAAAAACCACTTTTCGCACTTGTGTTAGTGTTGAAAAACCATTTTTCGCACTTGTGTTAGTGCAGGAAACCACTTTTGCACTTGTATTAGTATGGAAAAACCACTTTTGCACTTGTATTAGTGTGGAAAAACCACTTTTCGCCCTTGTGTTAGTGTTGAAAAACCACTTTTCGCACTTGTGTTGGTGTTGAAAACCACTTTTCGCACTTGTGTTGGTGTTGAAAAACCACTTTTCGCACTTGTGTTGGTGCAGGAAATCACTTTTGCACTTGTATTAGTGTGGAAAAACCACTTTTCGCACTTGTATTAGTGTTGAAAAACCACTTTTCGCACTTGTGTTAGTGTTGAAAAACCACTTTTCGCACTTGTGTTGGTGCAGGAAACCACTTTTGCACTTGTATTAGTGTGGAAAAACCACTTTTCGCACTTGTGTTAGTGTTGAAAAACCACTTTTCGCACTTGTGTTAGTGTTGAAAAACGACTTTTCGCACTTGTGTTGGTGCAGGAAACCACTTTTGCACTTGTATTAGTGTGGAAAAACCACTTTTCGCACTTGTGTTAGTGTTGAAAAACCACTTTTCGCACTTGTGTTAGTGTTGAAAAACCACTTTTCGCACTTGTGTAAGTGTTGAAAAACAACTTTTCGCACTTGTATTAGTGTTGAAAAACCACTTTTCGCACTTGTGTTGGTGCAGGAAACCACTTTTGCACTTGTATTAGTATGGAAAAACCACTTTTCGCACTTGTGTTAGTGTTGAAAAACCACTTTTCGCACTTGTGTTAGTGTTGAAAAACCACTTTTCACACTTGTGTTGGTGCAGGAAACCACTTTTGCACTTGTATTAGTGTGGAAAAAACACTTTTTGCACTTGTGATAGTGTTGAAAAACCACTTTTCGCACTTGTGTTAGTGTTGAAAAACCACTTTTCGCACTTGTGTTAGTGTTGAAAAACCACTTTTCGCACTTGTGTTGGTGCAGGAAACCACTTTTGCACTTGTATTAGTGTGGAAAAAACACTTTTTGCACTTGTGATAGTGTTGAAAAACCACTTTTCGCACTTGTGTTAGTGCAGGAAACCACTTTTGCACTTGTATTAGTATGGAAAAACAACTTTTCGCACTTGTGTTAGTGTTGAAAAACCACTTTTCGCACTTGTGTTAGTGTTGAAAAACCACTTTTCGCACTTGTGTTGGTGCAGGAAACCACTTTTGCACTTGTATTAGTGTGGAAAAAACACTTTTTGCACTTGTGATAGTGTTGAAAAACCACTTTTCGCACTTGTGTTAGTGTTGAAAAACCACTTTTCGCACTTGTGTTAGTGTTGAAAAACCAGTTTTCGCACTTGTGTTGGTGCAGGAAACCACTTTTGCACTTGTATTAGTGTGGAAAAAACACTTTTTGCACTTGTGATAGTGTTGAAAAACCACTTTTCGCACTTGTGTTAGTGTTGAAAAACCACTTTTCGCACTTGTGTTGGTGCAGGAAATCACTTTTGCACTTGTATTAGTGTGGAAAAACCACTTTTCGCACTTGTGTTAGTGTTGAAAAACCACTTTTCGCACTTGTGTTAGTGTTGAAAAACCACTTTTCGCACTTGTGTTGGTGCAGTAAACCACTTTTGCACTTGTATTAGTGTGGAAAAACCACTTTTCGCCCTTGTGTTAGTGTTGAAAAACCACTTTTCGCACTTGTGTTGGTGTTGAAAACCACTTTTCGCACTTGTGTTGGTGTTGAAAAACCACTTTTCGCACTTATGTTGGTGCAGGAAACCACTTTTGCACTTGTATTAGTGTGGAAAAAACACTTTTTGCACTTGTGATAGTGTTGAAAAACCACTTTTCGCACTTGTGTTAGTGTTGAAAAACCATTTTTCGCACTTGTGTTAGTGCAGGAAACCACTTTTGCACTTGTATTAGTATGGAAAAACCACTTTTGCACTTGTATTAGTGTGGAAAAACCACTTTTCGCCCTTGTGTTAGTGTTGAAAAACCACTTTTCGCACTTGTGTTGGTGTTGAAAACCACTTTTCGCACTTGTGTTGGTGTTGAAAAACCACTTTTCGCACTTGTGTTGGTGCAGGAAATCACTTTTGCACTTGTATTAGTGTGGAAAAACCACTTTTCGCACTTGTATTAGTGTTGAAAAACCACTTTTCGCACTTGTGTTAGTGTTGAAAAACCACTTTTCGCACTTGTGTTAGTGCAGGAAACCACTTTTGCACTTGTATTAGTATGGAAAAACCACTTTTCGCACTTGTGTTAGTGTTGAAAAACCACTTTTGGCACTTGTGTTAGTGTTGAAAAACCACTTTTCGCACTTGTGATGGTGCAGGAAACCACTTTTGCACTTGTATTAGTGTGGAAAAAACACTTTTTGCACTTGTGATAGTGTTGAAAAACCACTTTTCGCACTTGTGTTAGTGTTGAAAAACCACTTTTCGCACTTGTGTTAGTGTTGAAAAACCAGTTTTCGCACTTGTGTTGGTGCAGGAAACCACTTTTGCACTTGTATTAGTGTGGAAAAAACACTTTTTGCACTTGTGATAGTGTTGAAAAACCACTTTTCGCACTTGTGTTAGTGTTGAAAAACCACTTTTCGCACTTGTGTTGGTGCAGGAAATCACTTTTGCACTTGCATTAGTGTGGAAAAACCACTTTTCGCACTTGTGTTAGTGTTGAAAAACCACTTTTCGCACTTGTGTTAGTGTTGAAAAACCACTTTTCGCACTTGTGTTGGTGCAGGAAACCACTTTTGCACTTGTATTAGTGTGGAAAACCACTTTTCGCACTTGTGTTAGTGTTGAAAAACCACTTTTCGCACTTGTGTTGGTGTTGAAAAACGACTTTTCGCACTTGTGTTGGTGCAGGAAACCACTTTTGCACTTGTATTAGTGTGGAAAAAACACTTTTTGCACTTGTGATAGTGTTGAAAAACCACTTTTCGCACTTGTGTTAGTGTTGAAAAACCACTTTTCGCACTTGTGTTGGTGCAGGAAATCACTTTTGCACTTGTATTAGTGTGGAAAAACCACTTTTCGCACTTGTATTAGTGTTGAAAAACCACTTTTCGCACTTGTGTTAGTGTTGAAAAACCACTTTTCGCACTTGTGTTAGTGCAGGAAACCACTTTTGCACTTGTATTAGTATGGAAAAACCACTTTTCGCACTTGTGTTAGTGTTGAAAAACCACTTTTGGCACTTGTGTTAGTGTTGAAAAACCACTTTTCGCACTTGTGATGGTGCAGGAAACCACTTTTGCACTTGTATTAGTGTGGAAAAAACACTTTTTGCACTTGTGATAGTGTTGAAAAACCACTTTTCGCACTTGTGTTAGTGTTGAAAAACCACTTTTCGCACTTGTGTTAGTGTTGAAAAACCAGTTTTCGCACTTGTGTTGGTGCAGGAAACCACTTTTGCACTTGTATTAGTGTGGAAAAAACACTTTTTGCACTTGTGATAGTGTTGAAAAACCACTTTTCGCACTTGTGTTAGTGTTGAAAAACCACTTTTCGCACTTGTGTTGGTGCAGGAAATCACTTTTGCACTTGTATTAGTGTGGCAAAACCACTTTTCGCACTTGTGTTAGTGTTGAAAAACCACTTTTCGCACTTGTGTTAGTGTTGAAAAACCACTTTTCGCACTTGTGTTGGTGCAGGAAACCACTTTTGCACTTGTATTAGTGTGGAAAAACCACTTTTCGCACTTGTGTTAGTGTTGAAAAACCACTTTTCGCACTTGTGTTAGTGTTGAAAAACGACTTTTCGCACTTGTGTTGGTGCAGGAAACCACTTTTGCACTTGTATTAGTGTGGAAAAACCACTTTTCGCACTTGTGTTAGTGTTGAAAAACCACTTTTTGCACTTGTGTTAGTGTTGAAAAACCACTTTTCGCACTTGTGTAAGTGTTGAAAAACCACTTTTCGCACTTGTATTAGTGTTGAAAAACCACTTTTCGCACTTGTGTTGGTGCAGGAAACCACTTTTGCACTTGTATTAGTGTGGAAAAACCACTTTTCGCACTTGTGTTAGTGTTGAAAAACCACTTTTCGCACTTGTGTAAGTGTTGAAAAACCACTTTTCGCACTTGTGTTAGTGTTGAAAAACCAGTTTTCGCACTTGTGTTAGTGTTGAAAAACCACTTTTCGCACTTGTGTTAGTGTTGAAAAACCACTTTTCGCACTTGTGTTGGTGCAGGAAATCACTTTTGCACTTGTATTAGTGTGGAAAAACCACTTTTCGCACTTGTGTTAGTGTTGAAAAACCACTTTTCGCACTTGTGTTAGTGTTGAAAAACCACTTTTCGCACTTGTGTTGGTGCAGTAAACCACTTTTGCACTTGTATTAGTGTGGAAAAACCACTTTTCGCACTTGTGTTAGTGTTGAAAAACCACTTTTCGCACTTGTGTTGGTGTTGAAAAAACACTTTTCGCACTTGTGTTGGTGTTGAAAAAACACTTTTCGCACTTGTGTTGGTGCAGGAAACCACTTTTGCACTTGTATTAGTGTGGAAAAAACACTTTTTGCACTTGTGATAGTGTTGAAAAACCACTTTTCGCACTTGTGTTAGTGTTGAAAAACCACTTTTCGCACATGTGTTGGTGTTGAAAAACCACTTTTCGCACTTGTGTTGGTGCAGGAAATCACTTTTGCACTTGTATTAGTGTGGAAAAACCACTTTTCGCACTTGTATTAGTGTTGAAAAACCACTTTTCGCACTTGTGTTAGTGTTGAAAAACCACTTTTCGCACTTGTGTTAGTGCAGGAAACCACTTTTGCACTTGTATTAGTATGGAAAAACCACTTTTCGCACTTGTGTTAGTGTTGAAAAACCACTTTTGGCACTTGTGTTAGTGTTGAAAAACCACTTTTCGCACTTGTGATGGTGCAGGAAACCACTTTTGCACTTGTATTAGTGTGGAAAAAACACTTTTTGCACTTGTGATAGTGTTGAAAAACCACTTTTCGCACTTGTGTTAGTGTTGAAAAACCACTTTTCGCACTTGTGTTAGTGTTGAAAAACCAGTTTTCGCACTTGTGTTGGTGCAGGAAACCACTTTTGCACTTGTATTAGTGTGGAAAAAACACTTTTTGCACTTGTGATAGTGTTGAAAAACCACTTTTCGCACTTGTGTTAGTGTTGAAAAACCACTTTTCGCACTTGTGTTGGTGCAGGAAATCACTTTTGCACTTGTATTAGTGTGGAAAAACCACTTTTCGCACTTGTGTTAGTGTTGAAAAACCACTTTTCGCACTTGTGTTAGTGTTGAAAAACCACTTTTCGCACTTGTGTTGGTGCAGGAAACCACTTTTGCACTTGTATTAGTGTGGAAAAACCACTTTTCGCACTTGTGTTAGTGTTGAAAAACCACTTTTCGCACTTGTGTTAGTGTTGAAAAATGACTTTTCGCACTTGTGTTGGTGCAGGAAACCACTTTTGCACTTGTATTAGTGTGGAAAAACCACTTTTCGCACTTGTGTTAGTGTTGAAAAACCACTTTTTGCACTTGTGTTAGTGTTGAAAAACCACTTTTCGCACTTGTGTAAGTGTTGAAAAACCACTTTTCGCACTTGTATTAGTGTTGAAAAACCACTTTTCGCACTTGTGTTGGTGCAGGAAACCACTTTTGCACTTGTATTAGTGTGGAAAAACCACTTTTCGCACTTGTGTTAGTGTTGAAAAACCACTTTTCGCACTTGTGTTAGTGTTGAAAAACCACTTTTCGCACTTGTGTTGGTGTTGAAAAACGACTTTTCGCACTTGTGTTGGTGCAGGAAACCACTTTTGCACTTGTATTAGTGTGGAAAAAACACTTTTTGCACTTGTGATAGTGTTGAAAAACCACTTTTCGCACTTGTGTTAGTGTTGAAAAACCACTTTTCGCACTTGTGTTGGTGCAGGAAATCACTTTTGCACTTGTATTAGTGTGGAAAAACCACTTTTCGCACTTGTATTAGTGTTGAAAAACCACTTTTCGCACTTGTGTTAGTGTTGAAAAACCACTTTTCGCACTTGTGTTAGTGCAGGAAACCACTTTTGCACTTGTATTAGTATGGAAAAACCACTTTTCGCACTTGTGTTAGTGTTGAAAAACCACTTTTGGCACTTGTGTTAGTGTTGAAAAACCACTTTTCGCACTTGTGATGGTGCAGGAAACCACTTTTGCACTTGTATTAGTGTGGAAAAAACACTTTTTGCACTTGTGATAGTGTTGAAAAACCACTTTTCGCACTTGTGTTAGTGTTGAAAAACCACTTTTCGCACTTGTGTTAGTGTTGAAAAACCAGTTTTCGCACTTGTGTTGGTGCAGGAAACCACTTTTGCACTTGTATTAGTGTGGAAAAAACACTTTTTGCACTTGTGATAGTGTTGAAAAACCACTTTTCGCACTTGTGTTAGTGTTGAAAAACCACTTTTCGCACTTGTGTTGGTGCAGGAAATCACTTTTGCACTTGTATTAGTGTGGAAAAACCACTTTTCGCACTTGTGTTAGTGTTGAAAAACCACTTTTCGCACTTGTGTTAGTGTTGAAAAACCACTTTTCGCACTTGTGTTGGTGCAGGAAACCACTTTTGCACTTGTATTAGTGTGGAAAAACCACTTTTCGCACTTGTGTTAGTGTTGAAAAACCACTTTTCGCACTTGTGTTAGTGTTGAAAAACGACTTTTCGCACTTGTGTTGGTGCAGGAAACCACTTTTGCACTTGTATTAGTGTGGAAAAACCACTTTTCGCACTTGTGTTAGTGTTGAAAAACCACTTTTCGCACTTGTGTTAGTGTTGAAAAATGACTTTTCGCACTTGTGTTGGTGCAGGAAACCACTTTTGCACTTGTATTAGTGTGGAAAAACCACTTTTCGCACTTGTGTTAGTGTTGAAAAACCACTTTTTGCACTTGTGTTAGTGTTGAAAAACCACTTTTCGCACTTGTGTAAGTGTTGAAAAACCACTTTTCGCACTTGTATTAGTGTTGAAAAACCACTTTTCGCACTTGTGTTGGTGCAGGAAACCACTTTTGCACTTGTATTAGTGTGGAAAAACCACTTTTCGCACTTGTGTTAGTGTTGAAAAACCACTTTTCGCACTTGTGTTAGTGTTGAAAAACCACTTTTCGCACTTGTGTTGGTGTTGAAAAACGACTTTTCGCACTTGTGTTGGTGCAGGAAACCACTTTTGCACTTGTATTAGTGTGGAAAAAACACTTTTTGCACTTGTGATAGTGTTGAAAAACCACTTTTCGCACTTGTGTTAGTGTTGAAAAACCACTTTTCGCACTTGTGTTGGTGCAGGAAATCACTTTTGCACTTGTATTAGTGTGGAAAAACCACTTTTCGCACTTGTATTAGTGTTGAAAAACCACTTTTCGCACTTGTGTTAGTGTTGAAAAACCACTTTTCGCACTTGTGTTAGTGCAGGAAACCACTTTTGCACTTGTATTAGTATGGAAAAACCACTTTTCGCACTTGTGTTAGTGTTGAAAAACCACTTTTGGCACTTGTGTTAGTGTTGAAAAACCACTTTTCGCACTTGTGATGGTGCAGGAAACCACTTTTGCACTTGTATTAGTGTGGAAAAAACACTTTTTGCACTTGTGATAGTGTTGAAAAACCACTTTTCGCACTTGTGTTAGTGTTGAAAAACCACTTTTCGCACTTGTGTTAGTGTTGAAAAACCAGTTTTCGCACTTGTGTTGGTGCAGGAAACCACTTTTGCACTTGTATTAGTGTGGAAAAAACACTTTTTGCACTTGTGATAGTGTTGAAAAACCACTTTTCGCACTTGTGTTAGTGTTGAAAAACCACTTTTCGCACTTGTGTTGGTGCAGGAAATCACTTTTGCACTTGTATTAGTGTGGAAAAACCACTTTTCGCACTTGTGTTAGTGTTGAAAAACCACTTTTCGCACTTGTGTTAGTGTTGAAAAACCACTTTTCGCACTTGTGTTGGTGCAGGAAACCACTTTTGCACTTGTATTAGTGTGGAAAAACCACTTTTCGCACTTGTGTTAGTGTTGAAAAACCACTTTTCGCACTTGTGTTAGTGTTGAAAAACGACTTTTCGCACTTGTGTTGGTGCAGGAAACCACTTTTGCACTTGTATTAGTGTGGAAAAACCACTTTTCGCACTTGTGTTAGTGTTGAAAAACCACTTTTTGCACTTGTGTTAGTGTTGAAAAACCACTTTTCGCACTTGTGTAAGTGTTGAAAAACCACTTTTCGCACTTGTATTAGTGTTGAAAAACCACTTTTCGCACTTGTGTTGGTGCAGGAAACCACTTTTGCACTTGTATTAGTGTGGAAAAACCACTTTTCGCACTTGTGTTAGTGTTGAAAAACCACTTTTCGCACTTGTGTAAGTGTTGAAAAACCACTTTTCGCACTTGTGTTAGTGTTGAAAAACCAGTTTTCGCACTTGTGTTAGTGTTGAAAAACCACTTTTCGCACTTGTGTTAGTGTTGAAAAACCACTTTTCGCACTTGTGTTGGTGCAGGAAATCACTTTTGCACTTGTATTAGTGTGGAAAAACCACTTTTCGCACTTGTGTTAGTGTTGAAAAACCACTTTTCGCACTTGTGTTAGTGTTGAAAAACCACTTTTCGCACTTGTGTTGGTGCAGTAAACCACTTTTGCACTTGTATTAGTGTGGAAAAACCACTTTTCGCACTTGTGTTAGTGTTGAAAAACCACTTTTCGCACTTGTGTTGGTGTTGAAAAACCACTTTTCGCACTTGTGTTGGTGTTGAAAAAACACTTTTCGCACTTGTGTTGGTGCAGGAAACCACTTTTGCACTTGTATTAGTGTGGAAAAAACACTTTTTGCACTTGTGATAGTGTTGAAAAACCACTTTTCGCACTTGTGTTAGTGTTGAAAAACCACTTTTCGCACATGTGTTGGTGTTGAAAAACCACTTTTCGCACTTGTGTTGGTGCAGGAAATCACTTTTGCACTTGTATTAGTGTGGAAAAACCACTTTTCGCACTTGTATTAGTGTTGAAAAACCACTTTTCGCACTTGTGTTAGTGTTGAAAAACCACTTTTCGCACTTGTGTTAGTGCAGGAAACCACTTTTGCACTTGTATTAGTATGGAAAAACCACTTTTCGCACTTGTGTTAGTGTTGAAAAACCACTTTTGGCACTTGTGTTAGTGTTGAAAAACCACTTTTCGCACTTGTGATGGTGCAGGAAACCACTTTTGCACTTGTATTAGTGTGGAAAAAACACTTTTTGCACTTGTGATAGTGTTGAAAAACCACTTTTCGCACTTGTGTTAGTGTTGAAAAACCACTTTTCGCACTTGTGTTAGTGTTGAAAAACCAGTTTTCGCACTTGTGTTGGTGCAGGAAACCACTTTTGCACTTGTATTAGTGTGGAAAAAACACTTTTTGCACTTGTGATAGTGTTGAAAAACCACTTTTCGCACTTGTGTTAGTGTTGAAAAACCACTTTTCGCACTTGTGTTGGTGCAGGAAATCACTTTTGCACTTGTATTAGTGTGGAAAAACCACTTTTCGCACTTGTGTTAGTGTTGAAAAACCACTTTTCGCACTTGTGTTAGTGTTGAAAAACCACTTTTCGCACTTGTGTTGGTGCAGGAAACCACTTTTGCACTTGTATTAGTGTGGAAAAACCACTTTTCGCACTTGTGTTAGTGTTGAAAAACCACTTTTCGCACTTGTGTTAGTGTTGAAAAATGACTTTTCGCACTTGTGTTGGTGCAGGAAACCACTTTTGCACTTGTATTAGTGTGGAAAAACCACTTTTCGCACTTGTGTTAGTGTTGAAAAACCACTTTTTGCACTTGTGTTAGTGTTGAAAAACCACTTTTCGCACTTGTGTAAGTGTTGAAAAACCACTTTTCGCACTTGTATTAGTGTTGAAAAACCACTTTTCGCACTTGTGTTGGTGCAGGAAACCACTTTTGCACTTGTATTAGTGTGGAAAAACCACTTTTCGCACTTGTGTTAGTGTTGAAAAACCACTTTTCGCACTTGTGTAAGTGTTGAAAAACCACTTTTCGCACTTGTGTTAGTGTTTAAAAACCAGTTTTCGCACTTGTGTTAGTGTTGAAAAACCACTTTTCGCACTTGTGTTAGTGTTGAAAAACCACTTTTCGCACTTGTGTTGGTGCAGGAAATCACTTTTGCACTTGTATTAGTGTGGAAAAACCACTTTTCACACTTGTGTTAGTGTTGAAAAACCACTTTTCGCACTTGTGTTAGTGTTGAAAAACCACTTTTCGCACTTGTGTTGGTGCAGTAAACCACTTTTGCACTTGTATTAGTGTGGAAAAACCACTTTTCGCACTTGTGTTAGTTTTGAAAAACCACTTTTCGCACTTGTGTTGGTGTTGAAAAACCACTTTTCGCACTTGTGTTGGTGTTGAAAAAACACTTTTCGCACTTGTGTTGGTGCAGGAAACCACTTTTGCACTTGTATTAGTGTGGAAAAAACACTTTTTGCACTTGTGATAGTGTTGAAAAACCACTTTTCGCACTTGTGTTAGTGTTGAAAAACCACTTTTCGCACATGTGTTGGTGTTGAAAAACCACTTTTCGCACTTGTGTTGGTGCAGGAAACCACTTTTGCACTTGTATTAGTGTGGAAAAAACACTTTTTGCACTTGAGATAGTGTTGAAAAACCACTTTTCACACTTGTGTTAGTGTTGAAAAACCACTTTTCGCACTTGTGTTGGTGCAGGAAACCACTTTTGCACTTGTATTAGTGTGGAAAAACCACTTTTCGCACTTGTGTTAGTGTTGAAAAACCACTTTTCGCACTTGTGTTAGTGTTGAAAAACGACTTTTCGCACTTGTGTTGGTGCAGGAAACCACTTTTGCACTTGTATTAGTGTGGAAAAACCACTTTTCGCACTTGTGTTAGTGTTGAAAAACCACTTTTCGCACTTGTGTTAGTGTTGAAAAACCACTTTTCGCACTTGTGTAAGTGTTGAAAAACAACTTTTCGCACTTGTATTAGTGTTGAAAAACCACTTTTCGCACTTGTGTTGGTGCAGGAAACCACTTTTGCACTTGTATTAGTATGGAAAAACCACTTTTCGCACTTGTGTTAGTGTTGAAAAACCACTTTTCGCACTTGTGTTAGTGTTGAAAAACCACTTTTCGCACTTGTGTTGGTGCAGGAAACCACTTTTGCACTTGTATTAGTGTGGAAAAAACACTTTTTGCACTTGTGATAGTGTTGAAAAACCACTTTTCGCACTTGTGTTAGTGTTGAAAAACCACTTTTCGCACTTGTGTTAGTGTTGAAAAACCACTTTTCGCACTTGTGTTGGTGCAGGAAACCACTTTTGCACTTGTATTAGTGTGGAAAAAACACTTTTTGCACTTGTGATAGTGTTGAAAAACCACTTTTCGCACTTGTGTTAGTGCAGGAAACCACTTTTGCACTTGTATTAGTATGGAAAAACAACTTTTCGCACTTGTGTTAGTGTTGAAAAACCACTTTTCGCACTTGTGTTAGTGTTGAAAAACCACTTTTCGCACTTGTGTTGGTGCAGGAAACACTTTTGCACTTGTATTAGTGTGGAAAAAACACTTTTTGCACTTGTGATAGTGTTGAAAAACCACTTTTCGCACTTGTGTTAGTGTTGAAAAACCACTTTTCGCACTTGTGTTAGTGTTGAAAAACCAGTTTTCGCACTTGTGTTGGTGCAGGAAACCACTTTTGCACTTGTATTAGTGTGGAAAAAACACTTTTTGCACTTGTGATAGTGTTGAAAAACCACTTTTCGCACTTGTGTTAGTGTTGAAAAACCACTTTTCGCACTTGTGTTGGTGCAGGAAATCACTTTTGCACTTGTATTAGTGTGGAAAAACCACTTTTCGCACTTGTGTTAGTGTTGAAAAACCACTTTTCGCACTTGTGTTAGTGTTGAAAAACCACTTTTCGCACTTGTGTTGGTGCAGTAAACACTTTTGCACTTGTATTAGTGTGGAAAAACCACTTTTCGCCCTTGTGTTAGTGTTGAAAAACCACTTTTCGCACTTGTGTTGGTGTTGAAAACCACTTTTCGCACTTGTGTTGGTGTTGAAAAACCACTTTTCGCACTTATGTTGGTGCAGGAAACCACTTTTGCACTTGTATTAGTGTGGAAAAAACACTTTTTGCACTTGTGATAGTGTTGAAAACCACTTTTCGCACTTGTGTTAGTGTTGATGAAAAACCATTTTTCGCACTTGTGTTAGTGCAGGAAACCACTTTTGCACTTGTATTAGTATGGAAAAACCACTTTTGCACTTGTATTAGTGTGGAAAAACCACTTTTCGCCCTTGTGTTAGTGTTGAAAAACCACTTTTCGCACTTGTGTTGGTGTTGAAAACCACTTTTCGCACTTGTGTTGGTGTTGAAAAACCACTTTTCGCACTTGTGTTGGTGCAGGAAATCACTTTTGCACTTGTATTAGTGTGGAAAAACCACTTTTCGCACTTGTATTAGTGTTGAAAAACCACTTTTCGCACTTGTGTTAGTGTTGAAAAACCACTTTTCGCACTTGTGTTAGTGCAGGAAACCACTTTTGCACTTGTATTAGTATGGAAAAACCACTTTTCGCACTTGTGTTAGTGTTGAAAAACCACTTTTGGCACTTGTGTTAGTGTTGAAAAACCACTTTTCGCACTTGTGATGGTGCAGGAAACCACTTTTGCACTTGTATTAGTGTGGAAAAAACACTTTTTGCACTTGTGATAGTGTTGAAAAACCACTTTTCGCACTTGTGTTAGTGTTGAAAAACCACTTTTCGCACTTGTGTTAGTGTTGAAAAACCAGTTTTCGCACTTGTGTTGGTGCAGGAAACCACTTTTGCACTTGTATTAGTGTGGAAAAAACACTTTTTGCACTTGTGATAGTGTTGAAAAACCACTTTTCGCACTTGTGTTAGTGTTGAAAAACCACTTTTCGCACTTGTGTTGGTGCAGGAAATCACTTTTGCACTTGTATTAGTGTGGAAAAACCACTTTTCGCACTTGTGTTAGTGTTGAAAAACCACTTTTCGCACTTGTGTTAGTGTTGAAAAACCACTTTTCGCACTTGTGTTGGTGCAGGAAACCACTTTTGCACTTGTATTAGTGTGGAAAAACCACTTTTCGCACTTGTGTTAGTGTTGAAAAACCACTTTTCGCACTTGTGTTAGTGTTGAAAAACGACTTTTCGCACTTGTGTTGGTGCAGGAAACCACTTTTGCACTTGTATTAGTGTGGAAAAACCACTTTTCGCACTTGTGTTAGTGTTGAAAAACCACTTTTTGCACTTGTGTTAGTGTTGAAAAACCACTTTTCGCACTTGTGTAAGTGTTGAAAAACCACTTTTCGCACTTGTATTAGTGTTGAAAAACCACTTTTCGCACTTGTGTTGGTGCAGGAAACCACTTTTGCACTTGTATTAGTGTGGAAAAACCACTTTTCGCACTTGTGTTAGTGTTGAAAAACCACTTTTCGCACTTGTGTAAGTGTTGAAAAACCACTTTTCGCACTTGTGTTAGTGTTGAAAAACCAGTTTTCGCACTTGTGTTAGTGTTGAAAAACCACTTTTCGCACTTGTGTTAGTGTTGAAAAACCACTTTTCGCACTTGTGTTGGTGCAGGAAATCACTTTTGCACTTGTATTAGTGTGGAAAAACCACTTTTCGCACTTGTGTTAGTGTTGAAAAACCACTTTTCGCACTTGTGTTAGTGTTGAAAAACCACTTTTCGCACTTGTGTTGGTGCAGTAAACCACTTTTGCACTTATATTAGTGTGGAAAAACCACTTTTCGCACTTGTGTTAGTGTTGAAAAACCACTTTTCGCACTTGTGTTGGTGTTGAAAAACCACTTTTCGCACTTGTGTTGGTGTTGAAAAAACACTTTTCGCACTTGTGTTGGTGCAGGAAACCACTTTTGCACTTGTATTAGTGTGGAAAAAACACTTTTTGCACTTGTGATAGTGTTGAAAAACCACTTTTCGCACTTGTGTTAGTGTTGAAAAACCACTTTTCGCACATGTGTTGGTGTTGAAAAACCACTTTTCGCACTTGTGTTGGTGCAGGAAACCACTTTTGCACTTGTATTAGTGTGGAAAAAACACTTTTTGCACTTGAGATAGTGTTGAAAAACCACTTTTCACACTTGTGTTAGTGTTGAAAAACCACTTTTCGCACTTGTGTTGGTGCAGGAAACCACTTTTGCACTTGTATTAGTGTGGAAAAACCACTTTTCGCACTTGTGTTAGTGTTGAAAAACCACTTTTCGCACTTGTGTTAGTGTTGAAAAACGACTTTTCGCACTTGTGTTGGTGCAGGAAACCACTTTTGCACTTGTATTAGTGTGGAAAAACCACTTTTCGCACTTGTGTTAGTGTTGAAAAACCACTTTTTGCACTTGTGTTAGTGTTGAAAAACCACTTTTCGCACATGTGTTGGTGTTGAAAAACCACTTTTCGCACTTGTGTTGGTGCAGGAAACCACTTTTGCACTTGTATTAGTGTGGAAAAAACACTTTTTGCACTTGAGATAGTGTTGAAAAACCACTATTCACACTTGTGTTAGTGTTGAAAAACCACTTTTCGCACTTGTGTTGGTGCAGGAAACCACTTTTGCACTTGTATTAGTGTGGAAAAACCACTTTTCGCACTTGTGTTAGTGTTGAAAAACCACTTTTCGCACTTGTGTTGGTTTTGAAAAACCACTTTTCGCACTTGTGTTGGTGTTGAAAAAACACTTTTCGCACTTGTGTTGGTGCAGGAAACCACTTTTGCACTTGTATTAGTGTGGAAAAAACACTTTTTGCACTTGTGATAGTGTTGAAAAACCACTTTTCGCACTTGTGTTAGTGTTGAAAAACCACTTTTCGCACATGTGTTGGTGTTGAAAAACCACTTTTCGCACTTGTGTTGGTGCAGGAAATCACTTTTGCACTTGTATTAGTGTGGAAAAACCACTTTTCGCACTTGTATTAGTGTTGAAAAACCACTTTTCGCACTTGTGTTAGTGTTGAAAAACCACTTTTCGCACTTGTGTTAGTGCAGGAAACCACTTTTGCACTTGTATTAGTATGGAAAAACCACTTTTCGCACTTGTGTTAGTGTTGAAAAACCACTTTTGGCACTTGTGTTAGTGTTGAAAAACCACTTTTCGCACTTGTGATGGTGCAGGAAACCACTTTTGCACTTGTATTAGTGTGGAAAAAACACTTTTTGCACTTGTGATAGTGTTGAAAAACCACTTTTCGCACTTGTGTTAGTGTTGAAAAACCACTTTTCGCACTTGTGTTAGTGTTGAAAAACCAGTTTTCGCACTTGTGTTGGTGCAGGAAACCACTTTTGCACTTGTATTAGTGTGGAAAAAACACTTTTTGCACTTGTGATAGTGTTGAAAAACCACTTTTCGCACTTGTGTTAGTGTTGAAAAACCACTTTTCGCACTTGTGTTGGTGCAGGAAATCACTTTTGCACTTGTATTAGTGTGGAAAAACCACTTTTCGCACTTGTGTTAGTGTTGAAAAACCACTTTTCGCACTTGTGTTAGTGTTGAAAAACCACTTTTCGCACTTGTGTTGGTGCAGGAAACCACTTTTGCACTTGTATTAGTGTGGAAAAACCACTTTTCGCACTTGTGTTAGTGTTGAAAAACCACTTTTCGCACTTGTGTTAGTGTTGAAAAATGACTTTTCGCACTTGTGTTGGTGCAGGAAACCACTTTTGCACTTGTATTAGTGTGGAAAAACCACTTTTCGCACTTGTGTTAGTGTTGAAAAACCACTTTTTGCACTTGTGTTAGTGTTGAAAAACCACTTTTCGCACTTGTGTAAGTGTTGAAAAACCACTTTTCGCACTTGTATTAGTGTTGAAAAACCACTTTTCGCACTTGTGTTGGTGCAGGAAACCACTTTTGCACTTGTATTAGTGTGGAAAAACCACTTTTCGCACTTGTGTTAGTGTTGAAAAACCACTTTTCACACTTGTGTAAGTGTTGAAAAACCACTTTTCGCACTTGTGTTAGTGTTTAAAAACCAGTTTTCGCACTTGTGTTAGTGTTGAAAAACCACTTTTCGCACTTGTGTTAGTGTTGAAAAACCACTTTTCGCACTTGTGTTGGTGCAGGAAATCACTTTTGCACTTGTATTAGTGTGGAAAAACCACTTTTCACACTTGTGTTAGTGTTGAAAAACCACTTTTCGCACTTGTGTTAGTGTTGAAAAACCACTTTTCGCACTTGTGTTGGTGCAGTAAACCACTTTTGCACTTGTATTAGTGTGGAAAAACCACTTTTCGCACTTGTGTTAGTTTTGAAAAACCACTTTTCGCACTTGTGTTGGTGTTGAAAAACCACTTTTCGCACTTGTGTTGGTGTTGAAAAAACACTTTTCGCACTTGTGTTGGTGCAGGAAACCACTTTTGCACTTGTATTAGTGTGGAAAAAACACTTTTTGCACTTGTGATAGTGTTGAAAAACCACTTTTCGCACTTGTGTTAGTGTTGAAAAACCACTTTTCGCACATGTGTTGGTGTTGAAAAACCACTTTTCGCACTTGTGTTGGTGCAGGAAACCACTTTTGCACTTGTATTAGTGTGGAAAAAACACTTTTTGCACTTGAGATAGTGTTGAAAAACCACTTTTCACACTTGTGTTAGTGTTGAAAAACCACTTTTCGCACTTGTGTTGGTGCAGGAAACCACTTTTGCACTTGTATTAGTGTGGAAAAACCACTTTTCGCACTTGTGTTAGTGTTGAAAAACCACTTTTCGCACTTGTGTTAGTGTTGAAAAACGACTTTTCGCACTTGTGTTGGTGCAGGAAACCACTTTTGCACTTGTATTAGTGTGGAAAAACCACTTTTCGCACTTGTGTTAGTGTTGAAAAACCACTTTTCGCACTTGTGTTAGTGTTGAAAAACCACTTTTCGCACTTGTGTAAGTGTTGAAAAACAACTTTTCGCACTTGTATTAGTGTTGAAAAACCACTTTTCGCACTTGTGTTGGTGCAGGAAACCACTTTTGCACTTGTATTAGTATGGAAAAACCACTTTTCGCACTTGTGTTAGTGTTGAAAAACCACTTTTCGCACTTGTGTTAGTGTTGAAAAACCACTTTTCGCACTTGTGTTGGTGCAGGAAACCACTTTTGCACTTGTATTAGTGTGGAAAAAACACTTTTTGCACTTGTGATAGTGTTGAAAAACCACTTTTCGCACTTGTGTTAGTGTTGAAAAACCACTTTTCGCACTTGTGTTAGTGTTGAAAAACCACTTTTCGCACTTGTGTTGGTGCAGGAAACCACTTTTGCACTTGTATTAGTGTGGAAAAAACACTTTTTGCACTTGTGATAGTGTTGAAAAACCACTTTTCGCACTTGTGTTAGTGCAGGAAACCACTTTTGCACTTGTATTAGTATGGAAAAACAACTTTTCGCACTTGTGTTAGTGTTGAAAAACCACTTTTCGCACTTGTGTTAGTGTTGAAAAACCACTTTTCGCACTTGTGTTGGTGCAGGAAACCACTTTTGCACTTGTATTAGTGTGGAAAAAACACTTTTTGCACTTGTGATAGTGTTGAAAAACCACTTTTCGCACTTGTATTAGTGTTGAAAAACCACTTTTCGCACTTGTGTTAGTGTTGAAAAACCACTTTTCGCACTTGTGTTAGTGCAGGAAACCACTTTTGCACTTGTATTAGTATGGAAAAACCACTTTTCGCACTTGTGTTCGTGTTGAAAAACCACTTTTGGCACTTGTGTTAGTGTTGAAAAACCACTTTTCGCACTTGTGATGGTGCAGGAAACCACTTTTGCACTTGTATTAGTGTGGAAAAAACACTTTTTGCACTTGTGATAGTGTTGAAAAACCACTTTTCGCACTTGTGTTAGTGTTGAAAAACCACTTTTCGCACTTGTGTTAGTGTTGAAAAACCAGTTTTCGCACTTGTGTTGGTGCAGGAAACCACTTTTGCACTTGTATTAGTGTGGAAAAAACACTTTTTGCACTTGTGATAGTGTTGAAAAACCACTTTTCGCACTTGTGTTAGTGTTGAAAAACCACTTTTCGCACTTGTGTTGGTGCAGGAAATCACTTTTGCACTTGTATTAGTGTGGAAAAACCACTTTTCGCACTTGTGTTAGTGTTGAAAAACCACTTTTCGCACTTGTGTTAGTGTTGAAAAACCACTTTTCGCACTTGTGTTGGTGCAGGAAACCACTTTTGCACTTGTATTAGTGTGGAAAAACCACTTTTCGCACTTGTGTTAGTGTTGAAAAACCACTTTTCGCACTTGTGTTAGTGTTGAAAAATGACTTTTCGCACTTGTGTTGGTGCAGGAAACCACTTTTGCACTTGTATTAGTGTGGAAAAACCACTTTTCGCACTTGTGTTAGTGTTGAAAAACCACTTTTTGCACTTGTGTTAGTGTTGAAAAACCACTTTTCGCACTTGTGTAAGTGTTGAAAAACCACTTTTCGCACTTGTATTAGTGTTGAAAAACCACTTTTCGCACTTGTGTTGGTGCAGGAAACCACTTTTGCACTTGTATTAGTGTGGAAAAACCACTTTTCGCACTTGTGTTAGTGTTGAAAAACCACTTTTCACACTTGTGTAAGTGTTGAAAAACCACTTTTCGCACTTGTGTTAGTGTTTAAAAACCAGTTTTCGCACTTGTGTTAGTGTTGAAAAACCACTTTTCGCACTTGTGTTAGTGTTGAAAAACCACTTTTTGCACTTGTGTTAGTGTTGAAAAACCACTTTTCGCACTTGTGTAAGTGTTGAAAAACCACTTTTCGCACTTGTATTAGTGTTGAAAAACCACTTTTCGCACTTGTGTTGGTGCAGGAAACCACTTTTGCACTTGTATTAGTGTGGAAAAACCACTTTTCGCACTTGTGTTAGTGTTGAAAAACCACTTTTCACACTTGTGTAAGTGTTGAAAAACCACTTTTCGCACTTGTGTTGGTGCAGGAAACCACTTTTGCACTTGTATTAGTGTGGAAAAACCACTTTTCGCACTTGTGTTAGTGTTGAAAAACCACTTTTCGCACTTGTGTTAGTGTTGAAAAATGACTTTTCGCACTTGTGTTGGTGCAGGAAACCACTTTTGCACTTGTATTAGTGTGGAAAAACCACTTTTCGCACTTGTGTTAGTGTTGAAAAACCACTTTTTGCACTTGTGTTAGTGTTGAAAAACCACTTTTCGCACTTGTGTAAGTGTTGAAAAACCACTTTTCGCACTTGTATTAGTGTTGAAAAACCACTTTTCGCACTTGTGTTGGTGCAGGAAACCACTTTTGCACTTGTATTAGTGTGGAAAAACCACTTTTCGCACTTGTGTTAGTGTTGAAAAACCACTTTTCACACTTGTGTAAGTGTTGAAAAACCACTTTTCGCACTTGTGTTAGTGTTTAAAAACCAGTTTTCGCACTTGTGTTAGTGTTGAAAAACCACTTTTCGCACTTGTGTTAGTGTTGAAAAACCACTTTTCGCACTTGTGTTGGTGCAGGAAATCACTTTTGCACTTGTATTAGTGTGGAAAAACCACTTTTCACACTTGTGTTAGTGTTGAAAAACCACTTTTCGCACTTGTGTTAGTGTTGAAAAACCACTTTTCGCACTTGTGTTGGTGCAGTAAACCACTTTTGCACTTGTATTAGTGTGGAAAAACCACTTTTCGCACTTGTGTTAGTTTTGAAAAACCACTTTTCGCACTTGTGTTGGTGTTGAAAAACCACTTTTCGCACTTGTGTTGGTGTTGAAAAAACACTTTTCGCACTTGTGTTGGTGCAGGAAACCACTTTTGCACTTGTATTAGTGTGGAAAAAACACTTTTTGCACTTGTGATAGTGTTGAAAAACCACTTTTCGCACTTGTGTTAGTGTTGAAAAACCACTTTTCGCACATGTGTTGGTGTTGAAAAACCACTTTTCGCACTTGTGTTGGTGCAGGAAACCACTTTTGCACTTGTATTAGTGTGGAAAAAACACTTTTTGCACTTGAGATAGTGTTGAAAAACCACTTTTCACACTTGTGTTAGTGTTGAAAAACCACTTTTCGCACTTGTGTTGGTGCAGGAAACCACTTTTGCACTTGTATTAGTGTGGAAAAACCACTTTTCGCACTTGTGTTAGTGTTGAAAAACCACTTTTCGCACTTGTGTTAGTGTTGAAAAACGACTTTTCGCACTTGTGTTGGTGCAGGAAACCACTTTTGCACTTGTATTAGTGTGGAAAAACCACTTTTCGCACTTGTGTTAGTGTTGAAAAACCACTTTTCGCACTTGTGTTAGTGTTGAAAAACCACTTTTCGCACTTGTGTAAGTGTTGAAAAACAACTTTTCGCACTTGTATTAGTGTTGAAAAACCACTTTTCGCACTTGTGTTGGTGCAGGAAACCACTTTTGCACTTGTATTAGTATGGAAAAACCACTTTTCGCACTTGTGTTAGTGTTGAAAAACCACTTTTCGCACTTGTGTTAGTGTTGAAAAACCACTTTTCGCACTTGTGTTGGTGCAGGAAACCACTTTTGCACTTGTATTAGTGTGGAAAAAACACTTTTTGCACTTGTGATAGTGTTGAAAAACCACTTTTCGCACTTGTGTTAGTGTTGAAAAACCACTTTTCGCACTTGTGTTAGTGTTGAAAAACCACTTTTCGCACTTGTGTTGGTGCAGGAAACCACTTTTGCACTTGTATTAGTGTGGAAAAAACACTTTTTGCACTTGTGATAGTGTTGAAAAACCACTTTTCGCACTTGTGTTAGTGCAGGAAACCACTTTTGCACTTGTATTAGTATGGAAAAACAACTTTTCGCACTTGTGTTAGTGTTGAAAAACCACTTTTCGCACTTGTGTTAGTGTTGAAAAACCACTTTTCGCACTTGTGTTGGTGCAGGAAACCACTTTTGCACTTGTATTAGTGTGGAAAAAACACTTTTTGCACTTGTGATAGTGTTGAAAAACCACTTTTCGCACTTGTATTAGTGTTGAAAAACCACTTTTCGCACTTGTGTTAGTGTTGAAAAACCACTTTTCGCACTTGTGTTAGTGCAGGAAACCACTTTTGCACTTGTATTAGTATGGAAAAACCACTTTTCGCACTTGTGTTCGTGTTGAAAAACCACTTTTGGCACTTGTGTTAGTGTTGAAAAACCACTTTTCGCACTTGTGATGGTGCAGGAAACCACTTTTGCACTTGTATTAGTGTGGAAAAAACACTTTTTGCACTTGTGATAGTGTTGAAAAACCACTTTTCGCACTTGTGTTAGTGTTGAAAAACCACTTTTCGCACTTGTGTTAGTGTTGAAAAACCAGTTTTCGCACTTGTGTTGGTGCAGGAAACCACTTTTGCACTTGTATTAGTGTGGAAAAAACACTTTTTGCACTTGTGATAGTGTTGAAAAACCACTTTTCGCACTTGTGTTAGTGTTGAAAAACCACTTTTCGCACTTGTGTTGGTGCAGGAAATCACTTTTGCACTTGTATTAGTGTGGAAAAACCACTTTTCGCACTTGTGTTAGTGTTGAAAAACCACTTTTCGCACTTGTGTTAGTGTTGAAAAACCACTTTTCGCACTTGTGTTGGTGCAGGAAACCACTTTTGCACTTGTATTAGTGTGGAAAAACCACTTTTCGCACTTGTGTTAGTGTTGAAAAACCACTTTTCGCACTTGTGTTAGTGTTGAAAAATGACTTTTCGCACTTGTGTTGGTGCAGGAAACCACTTTTGCACTTGTATTAGTGTGGAAAAACCACTTTTCGCACTTGTGTTAGTGTTGAAAAACCACTTTTTGCACTTGTGTTAGTGTTGAAAAACCACTTTTCGCACTTGTGTAAGTGTTGAAAAACCACTTTTCGCACTTGTATTAGTGTTGAAAAACCACTTTTCGCACTTGTGTTGGTGCAGGAAACCACTTTTGCACTTGTATTAGTGTGGAAAAACCACTTTTCGCACTTGTGTTAGTGTTGAAAAACCACTTTTCACACTTGTGTAAGTGTTGAAAAACCACTTTTCGCACTTGTGTTAGTGTTTAAAAACCAGTTTTCGCACTTGTGTTAGTGTTGAAAAACCACTTTTCGCACTTGTGTTAGTGTTGAAAAACCACTTTTCGCACTTGTGTTGGTGCAGGAAATCACTTTTGCACTTGTATTAGTGTGGAAAAACCACTTTTCACACTTGTGTTAGTGTTGAAAAACCACTTTTCGCACTTGTGTTAGTGTTGAAAAACCACTTTTCGCACTTGTGTTGGTGCAGTAAACCACTTTTGCACTTGTATTAGTGTGGAAAAACCACTTTTCGCACTTGTGTTAGTTTTGAAAAACCACTTTTCGCACTTGTGTTGGTGTTGAAAAACCACTTTTCGCACTTGTGTTGGTGTTGAAAAAACACTTTTCGCACTTGTGTTGGTGCAGGAAACCACTTTTGCACTTGTATTAGTGTGGAAAAAACACTTTTTGCACTTGTGATAGTGTTGAAAAACCACTTTTCGCACTTGTGTTAGTGTTGAAAAACCACTTTTCGCACATGTGTTGGTGTTGAAAAACCACTTTTCGCACTTGTGTTGGTGCAGGAAACCACTTTTGCACTTGTATTAGTGTGGAAAAAACACTTTTTGCACTTGAGATAGTGTTGAAAAACCACTTTTCACACTTGTGTTAGTGTTGAAAAACCACTTTTCGCACTTGTGTTGGTGCAGGAAACCACTTTTGCACTTGTATTAGTGTGGAAAAACCACTTTTCGCACTTGTGTTAGTGTTGAAAAACCACTTTTCGCACTTGTGTTAGTGTTGAAAAACGACTTTTCGCACTTGTGTTGGTGCAGGAAACCACTTTTGCACTTGTATTAGTGTGGAAAAACCACTTTTCGCACTTGTGTTAGTGTTGAAAAACCACTTTTCGCACTTGTGTTAGTGTTGAAAAACCACTTTTCGCACTTGTGTAAGTGTTGAAAAACAACTTTTCGCACTTGTATTAGTGTTGAAAAACCACTTTTCGCACTTGTGTTGGTGCAGGAAACCACTTTTGCACTTGTATTAGTATGGAAAAACCACTTTTCGCACTTGTGTTAGTGTTGAAAAACCACTTTTCGCACTTGTGTTAGTGTTGAAAAACCACTTTTCGCACTTGTGTTGGTGCAGGAAACCACTTTTGCACTTGTATTAGTGTGGAAAAAACACTTTTTGCACTTGTGATAGTGTTGAAAAACCACTTTTCGCACTTGTGTTAGTGTTGAAAAACCACTTTTCGCACTTGTGTTAGTGTTGAAAAACCACTTTTCGCACTTGTGTTGGTGCAGGAAACCACTTTTGCACTTGTATTAGTGTGGAAAAAACACTTTTTGCACTTGTGATAGTGTTGAAAAACCACTTTTCGCACTTGTGTTAGTGCAGGAAACCACTTTTGCACTTGTATTAGTATGGAAAAACAACTTTTCGCACTTGTGTTAGTGTTGAAAAACCACTTTTCGCACTTGTGTTAGTGTTGAAAAACCACTTTTCGCACTTGTGTTGGTGCAGGAAACCACTTTTGCACTTGTATTAGTGTGGAAAAAACACTTTTTGCACTTGTGATAGTGTTGAAAAACCACTTTTCGCACTTGTGTTAGTGTTGAAAAACCACTTTTCGCACTTGTGTTAGTGTTGAAAAACCAGTTTTCGCACTTGTGTTGGTGCAGGAAACCACTTTTGCACTTGTATTAGTGTGGAAAAAACACTTTTTGCACTTGTGATAGTGTTGAAAAACCACTTTTCGCACTTGTGTTAGTGTTGAAAAACCACTTTTCGCACTTGTGTTGGTGCAGGAAATCACTTTTGCACTTGTATTAGTGTGGAAAAACCACTTTTCGCACTTGTGTTAGTGTTGAAAAACCACTTTTCGCACTTGTGTTAGTGTTGAAAAACCACTTTTCGCACTTGTGTTGGTGCAGTAAACCACTTTTGCACTTGTATTAGTGTGGAAAAACCACTTTTCGCCCTTGTGTTAGTGTTGAAAAACCACTTTTCGCACTTGTGTTGGTGTTGAAAACCACTTTTCGCACTTGTGTTGGTGTTGAAAAACCACTTTTCGCACTTATGTTGGTGCAGGAAACCACTTTTGCACTTGTATTAGTGTGGAAAAAACACTTTTTGCACTTGTGATAGTGTTGAAAAACCACTTTTCGCACTTGTGTTAGTGTTGAAAAACCATTTTTCGCACTTGTGTTAGTGCAGGAAACCACTTTTGCACTTGTATTAGTATGGAAAAACCACTTTTGCACTTGTATTAGTGTGGAAAAACCACTTTTCGCCCGTGTGTTAGTGTTGAAAAACCACTTTTCGCACTTGTGTTGGTGTTGAAAACCACTTTTCGCACTTGTGTTGGTGTTGAAAAACCACTTTTCGCACTTGTGTTGGTGCAGGAAATCACTTTTGCACTTGTATTAGTGTGGAAAAACCACTTTTCGCACTTGTATTAGTGTTGAAAAACCACTTTTCGCACTTGTGTTAGTGTTGAAAAACCACTTTTCGCACTTGTGTTAGTGCAGGAAACCACTTTTGCACTTGTATTAGTATGGAAAAACCACTTTTCGCACTTGTGTTAGTGTTGAAAAACCACTTTTGGCACTTGTGTTAGTGTTGAAAAACCACTTTTCGCACTTGTGATGGTGCAGGAAACCACTTTTGCACTTGTATTAGTGTGGAAAAAACACTTTTTGCACTTGTGATAGTGTTGAAAAACCACTTTTCGCACTTGTGTTAGTGTTGAAAAACCACTTTTCGCACTTGTGTTAGTGTTGAAAAACCAGTTTTCGCACTTGTGTTGGTGCAGGAAACCACTTTTGCACTTGTATTAGTGTGGAAAAAACACTTTTTGCACTTGTGATAGTGTTGAAAAACCACTTTTCGCACTTGTGTTAGTGTTGAAAAACCACTTTTCGCACTTGTGTTGGTGCAGGAAATCACTTTTGCACTTGTATTAGTGTGGAAAAACCACTTTTCGCACTTGTGTTAGTGTTGAAAAACCACTTTTCGCACTTGTGTTAGTGTTGAAAAACCACTTTTCGCACTTGTGTTGGTGCAGGAAACCACTTTTGCACTTGTATTAGTGTGGAAAAACCACTTTTCGCACTTGTGTTAGTGTTGAAAAACCACTTTTCGCACTTGTGTTAGTGTTGAAAAACGACTTTTCGCACTTGTGTTGGTGCAGGAAACCACTTTTGCACTTGTATTAGTGTGGAAAAACCACTTTTCGCACTTGTGTTAGTGTTGAAAAACCACTTTTTGCACTTGTGTTAGTGTTGAAAAACCACTTTTCGCACTTGTGTAAGTGTTGAAAAACCACTTTTCGCACTTGTATTAGTGTTGAAAAACCACTTTTCGCACTTGTGTTGGTGCAGGAAACCACTTTTGCACTTGTATTAGTGTGGAAAAACCACTTTTCGCACTTGTGTTAGTGTTGAAAAACCACTTTTCGCACTTGTGTAAGTGTTGAAAAACCACTTTTCGCACTTGTGTTAGTGTTGAAAAACCAGTTTTCGCACTTGTGTTAGTGTTGAAAAACCACTTTTCGCACTTGTGTTAGTGTTGAAAAACCACTTTTCGCACTTGTGTTGGTGCAGGAAATCACTTTTGCACTTGTATTAGTGTGGAAAAACCACTTTTCGCACTTGTGTTAGTGTTGAAAAACCACTTTTCGCACTTGTGTTAGTGTTGAAAAACCACTTTTCGCACTTGTGTTGGTGCAGTAAACCACTTTTGCACTTATATTAGTGTGGAAAAACCACTTTTCGCACTTGTGTTAGTGTTGAAAAACCACTTTTCGCACTTGTGTTGGTGTTGAAAAACCACTTTTCGCACTTGTGTTGGTGTTGAAAAAACACTTTTCGCACTTGTGTTGGTGCAGGAAACCACTTTTGCACTTGTATTAGTGTGGAAAAAACACTTTTTGCACTTGTGATAGTGTTGAAAAACCACTTTTCGCACTTGTGTTAGTGTTGAAATACCACTTTTCGCACATGTGTTGGTGTTGAAAAACCACTTTTCGCACTTGTGTTGGTGCAGGAAACCACTTTTGCACTTGTATTAGTGTGGAAAAAACACTTTTTGCACTTGAGATAGTGTTGAAAAACCACTTTTCACACTTGTGTTAGTGTTGAAAAACCACTTTTCGCACTTGTGTTGGTGCAGGAAACCACTTTTGCACTTGTATTAGTGTGGAAAAACCACTTTTCGCACTTGTGTTAGTGTTGAAAAACCACTTTTCGCACTTGTGTTAGTGTTGAAAAACGACTTTTCGCACTTGTGTTGGTGCAGGAAACCACTTTTGCACTTGTATTAGTGTGGAAAAACCACTTTTCGCACTTGTGTTAGTGTTGAAAAACCACTTTTTGCACTTGTGTTAGTGTTGAAAAACCACTTTTCGCACTTGTGTAAGTGTTGAAAAACAACTTTTCGCACTTGTATTAGTGTTGAAAAACCACTTTTCGCACTTGTGTTGGTGCAGGGAAACCACTTTTGCACTTGTATTAGTATGGAAAAACCACTTTTCGCACTTGTGTTAGTGTTGAAAAACCACTTTTCGCACTTGTGTTAGTGTTGAAAAACCACTTTTCGCACTTGTGTTGGTGCAGGAAACCACTTTTGCACTTGTATTAGTGGTGGAAAAAACACTTTTTGCACTTGTGATAGTGTTGAAAAACCACTTTTCGCACTTGTGTTAGTGTTGAAAAACCACTTTTCGCACTTGTGTTAGTGTTGAAAAACCACTTTTCGCACTTGTGTTGGTGCAGGAAACCACTTTTGCACTTGTATTAGTGTGGAAAAAACACTTTTTGCACTTGTGATAGTGTTGAAAAACCACTTTTCGCACTTGTGTTAGTGTTGAAAAACCACTTTTCGCACTTGGGTTGGTGCAGGAAACCACTTTGCACTTGTATTAGTGAGGAAAAACCACTTCGCACTTGTGTTAGTGTTGAAAAACAACTTTTCGCACTTGTGTTAGTGTTGAAAAACCACTTTTCGCACTTGTGTTAGTGCAGGAAACCACTTTTACACTTGTATTAGTATGGAAAAACCACTTTTCGCACTTGTGTTAGTGTTGAAAAACCACTTTTCGCACTTGTGTTAGTGTTGAAAAACCACTTTTCGCACTTGTGTTGGTGCAGGAAACCACTTTTGCACTTGTATTAGTGTGGAAAAAACACTTTTTGCACTTGTGATAGTGTTGAAAAACCACTTTTCGCACTTGTGTTAGTGTTGAAAAACCACTTTTCGCACTTGTGTTAGTGTTGAAAAACCAGTTTTCGCACTTGTGTTGGTGCAGGAAACCACTTTTGCACTTGTATTAGTGTGGAAAAAACACTTTTTGCACTTGTGATAGTGTTGAAAAACCACTTTTCGCACTTGTGTTAGTGTTGAAAAACCACTTTTCGCACTTGTGTTGGTGCAGGAAATCACTTTTGCACTTGTATTAGTGTGGAAAAACCACTTTTCGCACTTGTATTAGTGTTGAAAAACCACTTTTCGCACTTGTGTTAGTGTTGAAAAACCACTTTTCGCACTTGTGTTAGTGCAGGAAACCACTTTTGCACTTGTATTAGTATGGAAAAACCACTTTTCGCACTTGTGTTAGTGTTGAAAAACCACTTTTGGCACTTGTGTTAGTGTTGAAAAACCACTTTTCGCACTTGTGATGGTGCAGGAAACCACTTTTGCACTTGTATTAGTGTGGAAAAAACACTTTTTGCACTTGTGATAGTGTTGAAAAACCACTTTTCGCACTTGTGTTAGTGTTGAAAAACCACTTTTCGCACTTGTGTTAGTGTTGAAAAACCAGTTTTCGCACTTGTGTTGGTGCAGGAAACCACTTTTGCACTTGTATTAGTGTGGAAAAAACACTTTTTGCACTTGTGATAGTGTTGAAAAACCACTTTTCGCACTTGTGTTAGTGTTGAAAAACCACTTTTCGCACTTGTGTTGGTGCAGGAAATCACTTTTGCACTTGTATTAGTGTGGAAAAACCACTTTTCGCACTTGTGTTAGTGTTGAAAAACCACTTTTCGCACTTGTGTTAGTGTTGAAAAACCACTTTTCGCACTTGTGTTGGTGCAGTAAACCACTTTTGCACTTGTATTAGTGTGGAAAAACCACTTTTCGCCCTTGTGTTAGTGTTGAAAAACCACTTTTCGCACTTGTGTTGGTGTTGAAAACCACTTTTCGCACTTGTGTTGGTGTTGAAAACCACTTTTCGCACTTGTGTTGGTGTTGAAAAACCACTTTTCGCACTTGTGTTGGTGCAGGAAATCACTTTTGCACTTGTATTCGTGTGGAAAAACCACTTTTCGCACTTGTATTAGTGTTGAAAAACCACTTTTCGCACTTGTGTTAGTGTTGAAAAACCACTTTTCGCACTTGTGTTAGTGCAGGAAACCACTTTTGCACTTGTATTAGTATGGAAAAACCACTTTTCGCACTTGTGTTAGTGTTGAAAAACCACTTTTGGCACTTGTGTTAGTGTTCAAAAACCACTTTTCGCACTTGTGATGGTGCAGGAAACCACTTTTGCACTTGTATTCGTGTGGAAAAAACACTTTTTGCACTTGTGATAGTGTTGAAAAACCACTTTTCGCACTTGTGTTAGTGTTGAAAAACCACTTTTCGCACTTGTGTTAGTGTTGAAAAACCAGTTTTCGCACTTGTGTTGGTGCAGGAAACCACTTTTGCACTTGTATTAGTGTGGGAAAAACACTTTTTGCACTTGTGATAGTGTTGAAAAACCACTTTTCGCACTTGTGTTAGTGTTGAAAAACCACTTTTCGCACTTGTGTTGGTGCAGGAAATCACTTTTGCACTTGTATTAGTGTGGAAAAACCACTTTTCGCACTTGTGTTAGTGTTGAAAAACCACTTTTCGCACTTGTGTTAGTGTTGAAAAACCACTTTTCGCACTTGTGTTGGTGCAGGAAACCACTTTTGCACTTGTATTAGTGTGGAAAAACCACTTTTCGCACTTGTGTTAGTGTTGAAAAACCACTTTTCGCACTTGTGTTAGTGTTGAAAAACGACTTTTCGCACTTGTGTTGGTGCAGGAAACCACTTTTGCACTTGTATTAGTGTGGAAAAACCACTTTTCGCACTTGTGTTAGTGTTGAAAAACCACTTTTTGCACTTGTGTTAGTGTTGAAAAACCACTTTTCGCACTTGTGTAAGTGTTGAAAAACCACTTTTCGCACTTGTATTAGTGTTGAAAAACCACTTTTCGCACTTGTGTTGGTGCAGGAAACCACTTTTGCACTTGTATTAGTGTGGAAAAACCACTTTTCGCACTTGTGTTAGTGTTGAAAAACCACTTTTCGCACTTGTGTAAGTGTTGAAAAACCACTTTTCGCACTTGTGTTAGTGTTGAAAAACCAGTTTTCGCACTTGTGTTAGTGTTGAAAAACCACTTTTCGCACTTGTGTTAGTGTTGAAAAACCACTTTTCGCACTTGTGTTGGTGCAGGAAATCACTTTTGCACTTGTATTAGTGTGGAAAAACCACTTTTCGCACTTGTGTTAGTGTTGAAAAACCACTTTTCGCACTTGTGTTAGTGTTGAAAAACCACTTTTCGCACTTGTGTTAGTGTTGAAAAACCAGTTTTCGCACTTGTGTTGGTGCAGGAAACCACTTTTGCACTTGTATTAGTGTGGAAAAAACACTTTTTGCACTTGTGATAGTGTTGAAAAACCACTTTTCGCACTTGTGTTAGTGTTGAAAAACCACTTTTCGCACTTGTGTTGGTGCAGGAAATCACTTTTGCACTTGTATTAGTGTGGAAAAACCACTTTTCGCACTTGTGTTAGTGTTGAAAAACCACTTTTCGCACTTGTGTTAGTGTTGAAAAACCACTTTTCGCACTTGTGTTGGTGCAGGAAACCACTTTTGCACTTGTATTAGTGTGGAAAAACCACTTTTCGCACTTGTGTTAGTGTTGAAAAACCACTTTTCGCACTTGTGTTAGTGTTGAAAAACGACTTTTCGCACTTGTGTTGGTGCAGGAAACCACTTTTGCACTTGTATTAGTGTGGAAAAACCACTTTTCGCACTTGTGTTAGTGTTGAAAAACCACTTTTTGCACTTGTGTTAGTGTTGAAAAACCACTTTTCGCACTTGTGTAAGTGTTGAAAAACCACTTTTCGCACTTGTATTAGTGTTGAAAAACCACTTTTCGCACTTGTGTTGGTGCAGGAAACCACTTTTGCACTTGTATTAGTGTGGAAAAACCACTTTTCGCACTTGTGTTAGTGTAGAAAAACCACTTTTCGCACTTGTGTAAGTGTTGAAAAACCACTTTTCGCACTTGTGTTAGTGTTGAAAAACCAGTTTTCGCACTTGTGTTAGTGTTGAAAAACCACTTTTCGCACTTGTGTTAGTGTTGAAAAACCACTTTTCGCACTTGTGTTGGTGCAGGAAATCACTTTTGCACTTGTATTAGTGTGGAAAAACCACTTTTCGCACTTGTGTTAGTGTTGAAAAACCACTTTTCGCACTTGTGTTAGTGTTGAAAAACCACTTTTCGCACTTGTGTTGGTGCAGTAAACCACTTTTGCACTTGTATTAGTGTGGAAAAACCACTTTTCGCACTTGTGTTAGTGTTGAAAAACCACTTTTCGCACTTGTGTTGGTGTTGAAAAACCACTTTTCGCACTTGTGTTGGTGTTGAAAAAACACTTTTCGCACTTGTGTTGGTGCAGGAAACCACTTTTGCACTTGTATTAGTGTGGAAAAAACACTTTTTGCACTTGTGATAGTGTTGAAAAACCACTTTTCGCACTTGTGTTAGTGTTGAAAAACCACTTTTCGCACATGTGTTGGTGTTGAAAAACCACTTTTCGCACTTGTGTTGGTGCAGGAAACCACTTTTGCACTTGTATTAGTGTGGAAAAAACACTTTTTGCACTTGAGATAGTGTTGAAAAACCACTTTTCACACTTGTGTTAGTGTTGAAAAACCACTTTTCGCCCTTGTGTTGGTGCAGGAAACCACTTTTGCACTTGTATTAGTGTGGAAAAACCACTTTTCGCACTTGTGTTAGTGTTGAAAAACCACTTTTCGCACTTGTGTTAGTGTTGAAAAACGACTTTTCGCACTTGTGTTGGTGCAGGAAACCACTTTTGCACTTGTATTAGTGTGGAAAAACCACTTTTCGCACTTGTGTTAGTGTTGAAAAACCACTTTTCGCACTTGTGTTAGTGTTGAAAAACCACTTTTCGCACTTGTGTAAGTGTTGAAAAACAACTTTTCGCACTTGTATTAGTGTTGAAAAACCACTTTTCGCACTTGTGTTGGTGCAGGAAACCACTTTTGCACTTGTATTAGTATGGAAAAACCACTTTTTGCACTTGTGTTAGTGTTGAAAAACCACTTTTCGCACTTGTGTTAGTGTTGAAAAACCACATTTCGCACTTGTGTTGGTGCAGGAAACCACTTTTGCACTTGTATTAGTGTGGAAAAAACACTTTTTGCACTTGTGATAGTGTTGAAAAACCACTTTTCGCACTTGTGTTAGTGTTGAAAAACCACTTTTCGCACTTGTGTTAGTGTTGAAAAACCACTTTTCGCACTTGTGTTGGTGCAGGAAACCACTTTTGCACTTGTATTAGTGTGGAAAAAACACCTTTTGCACTTGTGATAGTGTTGAAAAACCACTTTTCGCACTTGTGTTAGTGTTGAAAAACCACTTTTCGCACTTGTGTTGGTGCAGGAAACCACTTTTGCACTTGTATTAGTGAGGAAAAACCACTTCACACTTGTGTTAGTGTTGAAAAACAACTTTTCGCACTTGTGTTAGTGTTGAAAAACCACTTTTCGCACTTGTGTTAGTGCAGGAAACCACTTTTGCACTTGTATTAGTATGGAAAAACCACTTTTCGCACTTGTGTTAGTGTTGAAAAACCACTTTTCGCACTTGTGTTAGTGTTGAAAAACCACTTTTCGCACTTGTGTTGGTGCAGGAAACCACTTTTGCACTTGTATTAGTGTGGAAAAAACACTTTTTGCACTTGTGATAGTGTTGAAAAACCACTTTTCGCACTTGTGTTAGTGTTGAAAACCACTTTTCGCACTTGTGTTAGTGTTGAAAAACCAGTTTTCGCACTTGTGTTAGTGTTGAAAAACCACTTTTCGCACTTGTGTTAGTGTTGAAAAACCACTTTTCGCACTTGTGTTGGTGCAGGAAACCACTTTTGCACTTGTATTAGTGTGGAAAAACCACTTTTCGCACTTGTGTTAGTGTTGAAAAACCACTTTTCGCACTTGTGTTAGTGTTGAAAAACGACTTTTCGCACTTGTGTTGGTGCAGGAAACCACTTTTGCACTTGTATTAGTGTGGAAAAACCACTTTTCGCACTTGTGTTCGTGTTGAAAAACCACTTTTTGCACTTGTGTTAGTGTTGAAAAACCACTTTTCGCACTTGTGTAAGTGTTGAAAAACCACTTTTCGCACTTGTATTAGTGTTGAAAAACCACTTTTTGCACTTGTGTTGGTGCAGGAAACCACTTTTGCACTTGTATTAGTGTTGAAAAACCACTTTTCGCACTTGTGTAAGTGTTGAAAAACCACTTTTCGCACTTGTGTTAGTGCAGGAAACCACTTTTGCACTTGTATTAGTATGGAAAAACCACTTTTCGCACTTGTGTTAGTGTTGAAAAACCACTTTTCGCACTTGTGTTAGTGTTGAAAAACCACTTTTCGCACTTGTGTTGGTGCAGGAAACCACTTTTGCACTTGTATTAGTGTGGAAAAAACACTTTTTGCACTTGTGATAGTGTTGAAAAACCACTTTTCGCACTTGTGTAAGTGTTGAAAAACCACTTTTCGCACTTGTGTTAGTGTTGAAAAACCAGTTTTCGCACTTGTGTTAGTGTTGAAAAACCACTTTTCGCACTTGTGTTAGTGTTGAAAAACCACTTTTCGCACTTGTGTTGGTGCAGGAAATCACTTTTGCACTTGTATTAGTGTGGAAAAACCACTTTTCGCACTTGTGTTAGTGTTGAAAAACCACTTTTCGCACTTGTGTTAGTGTTGAAAAACCACTTTTCGCACTTGTGTTGGTGCAGTAAACCACTTTTGCACTTGTATTAGTGTGGAAAAACCACTTTTCGCACTTGTGTTAGTGTTGAAAAACCACTTTTCGCACTTGTGTTGGTGTTGAAAAACCACTTTTCGCACTTGTGTTGGTGTTGAAAAAACACTTTTCGCACTTGTGTTGGTGCAGGAAACCACTTTTGCACTTGTATTAGTGTGGAAAAAACACTTTTTGCACTTGTGATAGTGTTGAAAAACCACTTTTCGCACTTGTGTTAGTGTTGAAAAACCACTTTTCGCACATGTGTTGGTGTTGAAAAACCACTTTTCGCACTTGTGTTGGTGCAGGAAACCACTTTTGCACTTGTATTAGTGTGGAAAAAACACTTTTTGCACTTGAGATAGTGTTGAAAAACCACTTTTCACACTTGTGTTAGTGTTGAAAAACCACTTTTCGCCCTTGTGTTGGTGCAGGAAACCACTTTTGCACTTGTATTAGTGTGGAAAAACCACTTTTCGCACTTGTGTTAGTGTTGAAAAACCACTTTTCGCACTTGTGTTAGTGTTGAAAAACGACTTTTCGCACTTGTGTTGGTGCAGGAAACCACTTTTGCACTTGTATTAGTGTGGAAAAACCACTTTTCGCACTTGTGTTAGTGTTGAAAAACCACTTTTCGCACTTGTGTTAGTGTTGAAAAACCACTTTTCGCACTTGTGTAAGTGTTGAAAAACAACTTTTCGCACTTGTATTAGTGTTGAAAAACCACTTTTCGCACTTGTGTTGGTGCAGGAAACCACTTTTGCACTTGTATTAGTATGGAAAAACCACTTTTTGCACTTGTGTTAGTGTTGAAAAACCACTTTTCGCACTTGTGTTAGTGTTGAAAAACCACATTTCGCACTTGTGTTGGTGCAGGAAACCACTTTTGCACTTGTATTAGTGTGGAAAAAACACTTTTTGCACTTGTGATAGTGTTGAAAAACCACTTTTCGCACTTGTGTTAGTGTTGAAAAACCACTTTTCGCACTTGTGTTAGTGTTGAAAAACCACTTTTCGCACTTGTGTTGGTGCAGGAAACCACTTTTGCACTTGTATTAGTGTGGAAAAAACACCTTTTGCACTTGTGATAGTGTTGAAAAACCACTTTTCGCACTTGTGTTAGTGTTGAAAAACCACTTTTCGCACTTGTGTTGGTGCAGGAAACCACTTTTGCACTTGTATTAGTGAGGAAAAACCACTTCACACTTGTGTTAGTGTTGAAAAACAACTTTTCGCACTTGTGTTAGTGTTGAAAAACCACTTTTCGCACTTGTGTTAGTGCAGGAAACCACTTTTGCACTTGTATTAGTATGGAAAAACCACTTTTCGCACTTGTGTTAGTGTTGAAAAACCACTTTTCGCACTTGTGTTAGTGTTGAAAAACCACTTTTCGCACTTGTGTTGGTGCAGGAAACCACTTTTGCACTTGTATTAGTGTGGAAAAAACACTTTTTGCACTTGTGATAGTGTTGAAAAACCACTTTTCGCACTTGTGTTAGTGTTGAAAAACCACTTTTCGCACTTGTGTTAGTGTTGAAAAACCAGTTTTCGCACTTGTGTTAGTGTTGAAAAAACCACTTTTCGCACTTGTGTTAGTGTTGAAAAACCACTTTTCGCACTTGTGTTGGTGCAGGAAACCACTTTTGCACTTGTATTAGTGTGGAAAAACCACTTTTCGCACTTGTGTTAGTGTTGAAAAACCACTTTTCGCACTTGTGTTAGTGTTGAAAAACGACTTTTCGCACTTGTGTTGGTGCAGGAAACCACTTTTGCACTTGTATTAGTGTGGAAAAACCACTTTTCGCACTTGTGTTCGTGTTGAAAAACCACTTTTTGCACTTGTGTTAGTGTTGAAAAACCACTTTTCGCACTTGTGTAAGTGTTGAAAAACCACTTTTCGCACTTGTATTAGTGTTGAAAAACCACTTTTTGCACTTGTGTTGGTGCAGGAAACCACTTTTGCACTTGTATTAGTGTGGAAAAACCACTTTTCGCACTTGTGTTAGTGTTGAAAAACCACTTTTCGCACTTGTGTAAGTGTTGAAAAACCACTTTTCGCACTTGTGTTAGTGCAGGAAACCACTTTTGCACTTGTATTAGTATGGAAAAACCACTTTTCGCACTTGTGTTAGTGTTGAAAAACCACTTTTCGCACTTGTGTTAGTGTTGAAAAACCACTTTTCGCACTTGTGTTGGTGCAGGAAACCACTTTTGCACTTGTATTAGTGTGGAAAAAACACTTTTTGCACTTGTGATAGTGTTGAAAAACCACTTTTCGCACTTGTGTTAGTGTTGAAAAACCACTTTTCGCACTTGTGTTAGTGTTGAAAAACCAGTTTTCGCACTTGTGTTAGTGTTGAAAAACCACTTTTCGCACTTGTGTTAGTGTTGAAAAACCACTTTTCGCACTTGTGTTGGTGCAGGAAACCACTTTTGCACTTGTATTAGTGTGGAAAAACCACTTTTCGCACTTGTGTTAGTGTTGAAAAACCACTTTTCGCACTTGTGTTAGTGTTGAAAAACGACTTTTCGCACTTGTGTTGGTGCAGGAAACCACTTTTGCACTTGTATTAGTGTGGAAAAACCACTTTTCGCACTTGTGTTAGTGTTGAAAAACCACTTTTTGCACTTGTGTTAGTGTTGAAAAACCACTTTTCGCACTTGGGTTGGTGCAGGAAACCACTTTTGCACTTGTATTAGTGAGGAAAAACCACTTCGCACTTGTGTTAGTGTTGAAAAACAACTTTTCGCACTTGTGTTAGTGTTGAAAAACCACTTTTCGCACTTGTGTTAGTGCAGGAAACCACTTTTGCACTTGTATTAGTATGGAAAAACCACTTTTCGCACTTGTGTTAGTGTTGAAAAACCACTTTTCGCACTTGTGTTAGTGTTGAAAAACCACTTTTCGCACTTGTGTTGGTGCAGGAAACCACTTTTGCACTTGTATTAGTGTGGAAAAAACACTTTTTGCACTTGTGATAGTGTTGAAAAACCACTTTTCGCACTTGTGTTAGTGTTGAAAAACCACTTTTCGCACTTGTGTTAGTGTTGAAAAACCAGTTTTCGCACTTGTGTTGGTGCAGGAAACCACTTTTGCACTTGTATTAGTGTGGAAAAAACACTTTTTGCACTTGTGATAGTGTTGAAAAACCACTTTTCGCACTTGTGTTAGTGTTGAAAAACCACTTTTCGCACTTGTGTTGGTGCAGGAAATCACTTTTGCACTTGTATTAGTGTGGAAAAACCACTTTTCGCACTTGTATTAGTGTTGAAAAACCACTTTTCGCACTTGTGTTAGTGTTGAAAAACCACTTTTCGCACTTGTGTTAGTGCAGGAAACCACTTTTGCACTTGTATTAGTATGGAAAAACCACTTTTCGCACTTGTGTTAGTGTTGAAAAACCACTTTTGGCACTTGTGTTAGTGTTGAAAAACCACTTTTCGCACTTGTGATGGTGCAGGAAACCACTTTTGCACTTGTATTAGTGTGGAAAAAACACTTTTTGCACTTGTGGTAGTGTTGAAAAACCACTTTTCGCACTTGTGTTAGTGTTGAAAAACCACTTTTCGCACTTGTGTTAGTGTTGAAAAACCAGTTTTCGCACTTGTGTTGGTGCAGGAAACCACTTTTGCACTTGTATTAGTGTGGAAAAAACACTTTTTGCACTTGTGATAGTGTTGAAAAACCACTTTTCGCACTTGTGTTAGTGTTGAAAAACCACTTTTCGCACTTGTGTTGGTGCAGGAAATCACTTTTGCACTTGTATTAGTGTGGAAAAACCACTTTTCGCACTTGTGTTAGTGTTGAAAAACCACTTTTCGCACTTGTGTTAGTGTTGAAAAACCACTTTTCGCACTTGTGTTGGTGCAGTAAACCACTTTTGCACTTGTATTAGTGTGGAAAAACCACTTTTCGCCCTTGTGTTAGTGTTGAAAACCACTTTTCGCACTTGTGTTGGTGTTGAAAACCACTTTTCGCACTTGTGTTGGTGTTGAAAACCACTTTTCGCACTTGTGTTGGTGTTGAAAAACCACTTTTCGCACTTGTGTTGGTGCAGGAAATCACTTTTGCACTTGTATTAGTGTGGAAAAACCACTTTTCGCACTTGTATTAGTGTTGAAAAACCACTTTTCGCACTTGTGTTAGTGTTGAAAAACCACTTTTCGCACTTGTGTTAGTGCAGGAAACCACTTTTGCACTTGTATTAGTATGGAAAAACCACTTTTCGCACTTGTGTTAGTGTTGAAAAACCACTTTTGGCACTTGTGTTAGTGTTGAAAAACCACTTTTCGCACTTGTGATGGTGCAGGAAACCACTTTTGCACTTGTATTCGTGTGGAAAAAACACTTTTTGCACTTGTGATAGTGTTGAAAAACCACTTTTCGCACTTGTGTTAGTGTTGAAAAACCACTTTTCGCACTTGTGTTGTGTTGAAAAACCAGTTTTCGCACTTGTGTTGGTGCAGGAAACCACTTTTGCACTTGTATTAGTGTGGAAAAAACACTTTTTGCACTTGTGATAGTTTTGAAAAACCACTTTTCGCACTTGTGTTAGTGTTGAAAAACCACTTTTCGCACTTGTGTTGGTGCAGGAAATCACTTTTGCACTTGTATTAGTGTGGAAAAACCACTTTTCGCACTTGTGTTAGTGTTGAAAAACCACTTTTCGCACTTGTGTTAGAGTTGAAAAACCACTTTTCGCACTTGTGTTGGTGCAGGAAACCACTTTTGCACTTGTATTAGTGTGGAAAAACCACTTTTCGCACTTGTGTTAGTGTTGAAAAACCACTTTTCGCACTTGTGTTAGTGTTGAAAAACGACTTTTCGCACTTGTGTTGGTGCAGGAAACCACTTTTGCACTTGTATTAGTGTGGAAAAACCACTTTTCGCACTTGTGTTAGTGTTGAAAAACCACTTTTTGCACTTGTGTTAGTGTTGAAAAACCACTTTTCGCACTTGTGTTAGTGTTGAAAAACCAGTTTTCGCACTTGTGTTAGTGTTGAAAAACCACTTTTCGCACTTGTGTTAGTGTTGAAAAACCACTTTTCGCACTTGTGTTGGTGCAGGAAATCACTTTTGCACTTGTATTAGTGTGGAAAAACCACTTTTCGCACTTGTGTTAGTGTTGAAAAACCACTTTTCGCACTTGTGTTAGTGTTGAAAAACCACTTTTCGCACTTGTGTTAGTGTTGAAAAACCAGTTTTCGCACTTGTGTTGGTGCAGGAAACCACTTTTGCACTTGTATTAGTGTGGAAAAAACACTTTTTGCACTTGTGATAGTGTTGAAAAACCACTTTTCGCACTTGTGTTAGTGTTGAAAAACCACTTTTCGCACTTGTGTTGGTGCAGGAAATCACTTTTGCACTTGTATTAGTGTGGAAAAACCACTTTTCGCACTTGTGTTAGTGTTGAAAAACCACTTTTCGCACTTGTGTTAGTGTTGAAAAACCACTTTTCGCACTTGTGTTGGTGCAGGAAACCACTTTTGCACTTGTATTAGTGTGGAAAAACCACTTTTCGCACTTGTGTTAGTGTTGAAAAACCACTTTTCGCACTTGTGTTAGTGTTGAAAAACGACTTTTCGCACTTGTGTTGGTGCAGGAAACCACTTTTGCACTTGTATTAGTGTGGAAAAACCACTTTTCGCACTTGTGTTAGTGTTGAAAAACCACTTTTTGCACTTGTGTTAGTGTTGAAAAACCACTTTTCGCACTTGTGTAAGTGTTGAAAAACCACTTTTCGCACTTGTATTAGTGTTGAAAAACCACTTTTCGCACTTGTGTTGGTGCAGGAAACCACTTTTGCACTTGTATTAGTGTGGAAAAACCACTTTTCGCACTTGTGTTAGTGTAGAAAAACCACTTTTCGCACTTGTGTAAGTGTTGAAAAACCACTTTTCGCACTTGTGTTAGTGTTGAAAAACCAGTTTTCGCACTTGTGTTAGTGTTGAAAAACCACTTTTCGCACTTGTGTTAGTGTTGAAAAACCACTTTTCGCACTTGTGTTGGTGCAGGAAATCACTTTTGCACTTGTATTAGTGTGGAAAAACCACTTTTCGCACTTGTGTTAGTGTTGAAAAACCACTTTTCGCACTTGTGTTAGTGTTGAAAAACCACTTTTCGCACTTGTGTTGGTGCAGTAAACCACTTTTGCACTTGTATTAGTGTGGAAAAACCACTTTTCGCACTTGTGTTAGTGTTGAAAAACCACTTTTCGCACTTGTGTTGGTGTTGAAAAACCACTTTTCGCACTTGTGTTGGTGTTGAAAAAACACTTTTCGCACTTGTGTTGGTGCAGGAAACCACTTTTGCACTTGTATTAGTGTGGAAAAAACACTTTTTGCACTTGTGATAGTGTTGAAAAACCACTTTTCGCACTTGTGTTAGTGTTGAAAAACCACTTTTCGCACATGTGTTGGTGTTGAAAAACCACTTTTCGCACTTGTGTTGGTGCAGGAAACCACTTTTGCACTTGTATTAGTGTGGAAAAAACACTTTTTGCACTTGAGATAGTGTTGAAAAACCACTTTTCACACTTGTGTTAGTGTTGAAAAACCACTTTTCGCCCTTGTGTTGGTGCAGGAAACCACTTTTGCACTTGTATTAGTGTGGAAAAACCACTTTTCGCACTTGTGTTAGTGTTGAAAAACCACTTTTCGCACTTGTGTTAGTGTTGAAAAACGACTTTTCGCACTTGTGTTGGTGCAGGAAACCACTTTTGCACTTGTATTAGTGTGGAAAAACCACTTTTCGCACTTGTGTTAGTGTTGAAAAACCACTTTTCGCACTTGTGTTAGTGTTGAAAAACCACTTTTCGCACTTGTGTAAGTGTTGAAAAACAACTTTTCGCACTTGTATTAGTGTTGAAAAACCACTTTTCGCACTTGTGTTGGTGCAGGAAACCACTTTTGCACTTGTATTAGTATGGAAAAACCACTTTTTGCACTTGTGTTAGTGTTGAAAAACCACTTTTCGCACTTGTGTTAGTGTTGAAAAACCACATTTCGCACTTGTGTTGGTGCAGGAAACCACTTTTGCACTTGTATTAGTGTGGAAAAAACACTTTTTGCACTTGTGATAGTGTTGAAAAACCACTTTTCGCACTTGTGTTAGTGTTGAAAAACCACTTTTCGCACTTGTGTTAGTGTTGAAAAACCACTTTTCGCACTTGTGTTGGTGCAGGAAACCACTTTTGCACTTGTATTAGTGTGGAAAAAACACCTTTTGCACTTGTGATAGTGTTGAAAAACCACTTTTCGCACTTGTGTTAGTGTTGAAAAACCACTTTTCGCACTTGTGTTGGTGCAGGAAACCACTTTTGCACTTGTATTAGTGAGGAAAAACCACTTCGCACTTGTGTTAGTGTTGAAAAACAACTTTTCGCACTTGTGTTAGTGTTGAAAAACCACTTTTCGCACTTGTGTTAGTGCAGGAAACCACTTTTGCACTTGTATTAGTATGGAAAAACCACTTTTCGCACTTGTGATAGTGTTGAAAAACCACTTTTCGCACTTGTGTTAGTGTTGAAAAACCACTTTTCGCACTTGTGTTGGTGCAGGAAATCACTTTTGCACTTGTATTAGTGTGGAAAAACCACTTTTCGCACTTGTATTAGTGTTGAAAAACCACTTTTCGCACTTGTGTTAGTGTTGAAAAACCACTTTTCGCACTTGTGTTAGTGCAGGAAACCACTTTTGCACTTGTATTAGTATGGAAAAACCACTTTTCGCACTTGTGTTAGTGTTGAAAAACCACTTTTGGCACTTGTGTTAGTGTTGAAAAACCACTTTTCGCACTTGTGATGGTGCAGGAAACCACTTTTGCACTTGTATTAGTGTGGAAAAAACACTTTTTGCACTTGTGGTAGTGTTGAAAAACCACTTTTCGCACTTGTGTTAGTGTTGAAAAACCACTTTTCGCACTTGTGTTAGTGTTGAAAAACCAGTTTTCGCACTTGTGTTGGTGCAGGAAACCACTTTTGCACTTGTATTAGTGTGGAAAAAACACTTTTTGCACTTGTGATAGTGTTGAAAAACCACTTTTCGCACTTGTGTTAGTGTTGAAAAACCACTTTTCGCACTTGTGTTGGTGCAGGAAATCACTTTTGCACTTGTATTAGTGTGGAAAAACCACTTTTCGCACTTGTGTTAGTGTTGAAAAACCACTTTTCGCACTTGTGTTAGTGTTGAAAAACCACTTTTCGCACTTGTGTTGGTGCAGTAAACCACTTTTGCACTTGTATTAGTGTGGAAAAACCACTTTTCGCCCTTGTGTTAGTGTTGAAAAACCACTTTTCGCACTTGTGTTGGTGTTGAAAACCACTTTTCGCACTTGTGTTGGTGTTGAAAACCACTTTTCGCACTTGTGTTGGTGTTGAAAAACCACTTTTCGCACTTGTGTTGGTGCAGGAAATCACTTTTGCACTTGTATTAGTGTGGAAAAACCACTTTTCGCACTTGTATTAGTGTTGAAAAACCACTTTTCGCACTTGTGTTAGTGTTGAAAAACCACTTTTCGCACTTGTGTTAGTGCAGGAAACCACTTTTGCACTTGTATTAGTATGGAAAAACCACTTTTCGCACTTGTGTTAGTGTTGAAAAACCACTTTTGGCACTTGTGTTAGTGTTGAAAAACCACTTTTCGCACTTGTGATGGTGCAGGAAACCACTTTTGCACTTGTATTCGTGTGGAAAAAACACTTTTTGCACTTGTGATAGTGTTGAAAAACCACTTTTCGCACTTGTGTTAGTGTTGAAAAACCACTTTTCGCACTTGTGTTAGTGTTGAAAAACCAGTTTTCGCACTTGTGTTGGTGCAGGAAACCACTTTTGCACTTGTATTAGTGTGGAAAAAACACTTTTTGCACTTGTGATAGTTTTGAAAAACCACTTTTCGCACTTGTGTTAGTGTTGAAAAACCACTTTTCGCACTTGTGTTGGTGCAGGAAATCACTTTTGCACTTGTATTAGTGTGGAAAAACCACTTTTCGCACTTGTGTTAGTGTTGAAAAACCACTTTTCGCACTTGTGTTAGAGTTGAAAAACCACTTTTCGCACTTGTGTTGGTGCAGGAAACCACTTTTGCACTTGTATTAGTGTGGAAAAACCACTTTTCGCACTTGTGTTAGTGTTGAAAAACCACTTTTCGCACTTGTGTTAGTGTTGAAAAACGACTTTTCGCACTTGTGTTGGTGCAGGAAACCACTTTTGCACTTGTATTAGTGTGGAAAAACCACTTTTCGCACTTGTGTTAGTGTTGAAAAACCACTTTTTGCACTTGTGTTAGTGTTGAAAAACCACTTTTCGCACTTGTGTTAGTGTTGAAAAACCAGTTTTCGCACTTGTGTTAGTGTTGAAAAACCACTTTTCGCACTTGTGTTAGTGTTGAAAAACCACTTTTCGCACTTGTGTTGGTGCAGGAAATCACTTTTGCACTTGTATTAGTGTGGAAAAACCACTTTTCGCACTTGTGTTAGTGTTGAAAAACCACTTTTCGCACTTGTGTTAGTGTTGAAAAACCACTTTTCGCACTTGTGTTAGTGTTGAAAAACCAGTTTTCGCACTTGTGTTGGTGCAGGAAACCACTTTTGCACTTGTATTAGTGTGGAAAAAACACTTTTTGCACTTGTGATAGTGTTGAAAAACCACTTTTCGCACTTGTGTTAGTGTTGAAAAACCACTTTTCGCACTTGTGTTGGTGCAGGAAATCACTTTTGCACTTGTATTAGTGTGGAAAAACCACTTTTCGCACTTGTGTTAGTGTTGAAAAACCACTTTTCGCACTTGTGTTAGTGTTGAAAAACCACTTTTCGCACTTGTGTTGGTGCAGGAAACCACTTTTGCACTTGTATTAGTGTGGAAAAACCACTTTTCGCACTTGTGTTAGTGTTGAAAAACCACTTTTCGCACTTGTGTTAGTGTTGAAAAACGACTTTTCGCACTTGTGTTGGTGCAGGAAACCACTTTTGCACTTGTATTAGTGTGGAAAAACCACTTTTCGCACTTGTGTTAGTGTTGAAAAACCACTTTTTGCACTTGTGTTAGTGTTGAAAAACCACTTTTCGCACTTGTGTAAGTGTTGAAAAACCACTTTTCGCACTTGTATTAGTGTTGAAAAACCACTTTTCGCACTTGTGTTGGTGCAGGAAACCACTTTTGCACTTGTATTAGTGTGGAAAAACCACTTTTCGCACTTGTGTTAGTGTAGAAAAACCACTTTTCGCACTTGTGTAAGTGTTGAAAAACCACTTTTCGCACTTGTGTTAGTGTTGAAAAACCAGTTTTCGCACTTGTGTTAGTGTTGAAAAACCACTTTTCGCACTTGTGTTAGTGTTGAAAAACCACTTTTCGCACTTGTGTTGGTGCAGGAAATCACTTTTGCACTTGTATTAGTGTGGAAAAACCACTTTTCGCACTTGTGTTAGTGTTGAAAAACCACTTTTCGCACTTGTGTTAGTGTTGAAAAACCACTTTTCGCACTTGTGTTGGTGCAGTAAACCACTTTTGCACTTGTATTAGTGTGGAAAAACCACTTTTCGCACTTGTGTTAGTGTTGAAAAACCACTTTTCGCACTTGTGTTGGTGTTGAAAAACCACTTTTCGCACTTGTGTTGGTGTTGAAAAAACACTTTTCGCACTTGTGTTGGTGCAGGAAACCACTTTTGCACTTGTATTAGTGTGGAAAAAACACTTTTTGCACTTGTGATAGTGTTGAAAAACCACTTTTCGCACTTGTGTTAGTGTTGAAAAACCACTTTTCGCACATGTGTTGGTGTTGAAAAACCACTTTTCGCACTTGTGTTGGTGCAGGAAACCACTTTTGCACTTGTATTAGTGTGGAAAAAACACTTTTTGCACTTGAGATAGTGTTGAAAAACCACTTTTCACACTTGTGTTAGTGTTGAAAAACCACTTTTCGCCCTTGTGTTGGTGCAGGAAACCACTTTTGCACTTGTATTAGTGTGGAAAAACCACTTTTCGCACTTGTGTTAGTGTTGAAAAACCACTTTTCGCACTTGTGTTAGTGTTGAAAAACGACTTTTCGCACTTGTGTTGGTGCAGGAAACCACTTTTGCACTTGTATTAGTGTGGAAAAACCACTTTTCGCACTTGTGTTAGTGTTGAAAAACCACTTTTCGCACTTGTGTTAGTGTTGAAAAACCACTTTTCGCACTTGTGTAAGTGTTGAAAAACAACTTTTCGCACTTGTATTAGTGTTGAAAAACCACTTTTCGCACTTGTGTTGGTGCAGGAAACCACTTTTGCACTTGTATTAGTATGGAAAAACCACTTTTTGCACTTGTGTTAGTGTTGAAAAACCACTTTTCGCACTTGTGTTAGTGTTGAAAAACCACATTTCGCACTTGTGTTGGTGCAGGAAACCACTTTTGCACTTGTATTAGTGTGGAAAAAACACTTTTTGCACTTGTGATAGTGTTGAAAAACCACTTTTCGCACTTGTGTTAGTGTTGAAAAACCACTTTTCGCACTTGTGTTAGTGTTGAAAAACCACTTTTCGCACTTGTGTTGGTGCAGGAAACCACTTTTGCACTTGTATTAGTGTGGAAAAAACACCTTTTGCACTTGTGATAGTGTTGAAAAACCACTTTTCGCACTTGTGTTAGTGTTGAAAAACCACTTTTCGCACTTGTGTTGGTGCAGGAAACCACTTTTGCACTTGTATTAGTGAGGAAAAACCACTTCGCACTTGTGTTAGTGTTGAAAAACAACTTTTCGCACTTGTGTTAGTGTTGAAAAACCACTTTTCGCACTTGTGTTAGTGCAGGAAACCACTTTTGCACTTGTATTAGTATGGAAAAACCACTTTTCGCACTTGTGTTAGTGTTGAAAAACCACTTTTCGCACTTGTGTTAGTGTTGAAAAACCACTTTTCGCACTTGTGTTGGTGCAGGAAACCACTTTTGCACTTGTATTAGTGTGGAAAAAACACTTTTTGCACTTGTGATAGTGTTGAAAAACCACTTTTCGCACTTGTGTTAGTGTTGAAAAACCACTTTTCGCACTTGTGTTAGTGTTGAAAAACCAGTTTTCGCACTTGTGTTAGTGTTGAAAAACCACTTTTCGCACGTGTGTTAGTGTTGAAAAACCACTTTTCGCACTTGTGTTGGTGCAGGAAACCACTTTTGCACTTGTATTAGTGTGGAAAAACCACTTTTCGCACTTGTGTTAGTGTTGAAAAACCACTTTTCGCACTTGTGTTAGTGTTGAAAAACGACTTTTCGCACTTGTGTTGGTGCAGAAAACCACTTTTGCACTTGTATTAGTGTGGAAAAACCACTTTTCGCACTTGTGTTAGTGTTGAAAAACCACTTTTTGCACTTGTGTTAGTGTTGAAAAACCACTTTTCGCACTTGTGTAAGTGTTGAAAAACCACTTTTCGCACTTGTATTAGTGTTGAAAAACCACTTTTCGCACTTGTGTTGGTGCAGGAAACCACTTTTGCACTTGTATTAGTGTGGAAAAACCACTTTTCGCACTTGTGTTAGTGTTGAAAAACCACTTTTCGCACTTGTGTAAGTGTTGAAAAACCACTTTTCGCACTTGTGTTAGTGCAGGAAACCACTTTTGCACTTGTATTAGTATGGAAAAACCACTTTTCGCACTTGTGTTAGTGTTGAAAAACCACTTTTCGCACTTGTGTTAGTGTTGAAAAACCACTTTTCGCACTTGTGTTGGTGCAGGAAACCACTTTTGCACTTGTATTAGTGTGGAAAAAACACTTTTTGCACTTGTGATAGTGTTGAAAAACCACTTTTCGCACTTGTGTTAGTGTTGAAAAACCACTTTTCGCACTTGTGTTAGTGTTGAAAAACCAGTTTTCGCACTTGTGTTAGTGTTGAAAAACCACTTTTCGCACTTGTGTTAGTGTTGAAAAACCACTTTTCGCACTTGTGTTGGTGCAGGAAATCACTTTTGCACTTGTATTAGTGTGGAAAAACCACTTTTCGCACTTGTGTTAGTGTTGAAAAACCACTTTTCGCACTTGTGTTAGTGTTGAAAAACCACTTTTCGCACTTGTGTTAGTGTTGAAAAACCAGTTTTCGCACTTGTGTTGGTGCAGGAAACCACTTTTGCACTTGTATTAGTGTGGAAAAAACACTTTTTGCACTTGTGATAGTGTTGAAAAACCACTTTTCGCACTTGTGTTAGTGTTGAAAAACCACTTTTCGCACTTGTGTTGGTGCAGGAAATCACTTTTGCACTTGTATTAGTGTGGAAAAACCACTTTTTGCACTTGTGTTAGTGTTGAAAAACCACTTTTCGCACTTGTGTTAGTGTTGAAAAACCACTTTTCGCACTTGTGTTGGTGCAGGAAACCACTTTTGCACTTGTATTAGTGTGGAAAAACCACTTTTCGCACTTGTGTTAGTGTTGAAAAACCACTTTTCGCACTTGTGTTAGTGTTGAAAAACGACTTTTCGCACTTGTGTTGGTGCAGGAAACCACTTTTGCACTTGTAGTGTGGAAAAACCACTTTTCGCACTTGTGTTAGTGTTGAAAAACCACTTTTTGCACTTGTGTTAGTGTTGAAAAACCACTTTTCGCACTTGTGTAAGTGTTGAAAAACCACTTTTGGAAAAAACCACTTTGTGGAAAAACCACTTTTCGCACTTGTGTTAGTGTTGAAAAACCACTTTTTGCACTTGTGTTAGTGTTGAAAAACCACTTTGTGTTAGTGTTGAAAAACCACTTTTCGCACTTGTGTTGGTGCAGGAAATCACTTTTGCACTTGTATTAGTGTGGAAAAACCACTTTTCGCACTTGTGTTAGTGTTGAAAAACCACTTTTCGCACTTGTGTTAGTGTTGAAAAACCACTTTTCGCACTTGTGTTAGTGTTGAAAAACCAGTTTTCGCACTTGTGTTGGTGCAGGAAACCACTTTTGCACTTGTATTAGTGTGGAAAAAACACTTTTTGCACTTGTGATAGTGTTGAAAAACCACTTTTCGCACTTGTGTTAGTGTTGAAAAACCACTTTTCGCACTTGTGTTGGTGCAGGAAATCACTTTTGCACTTGTATTAGTGTGGAAAAACCACTTTTTGCACTTGTGTTAGTGTTGAAAAACCACTTTTCGCACTTGTGTAAGTGTTGAAAAACCACTTTTGGAAAAAACCACTTTGTGGAAAAACCACTTTTCGCACTTGTGTTAGTGTTGAAAAACCACTTTTTGCACTTGTGTTAGTGTTGAAAAACCACTTTTCGCACTTGTGTAAGTGTTGAAAAACCACTTTTCGCACTTGTATTAGTGTTGAAAAACCACTTTTCGCACTTGTGTTGGTGCAGGAAACCACTTTTGCACTTGTATTAGTGTGGAAAAACCACTTTTCGCACTTGTGTTAGTGTAGAAAAACCACTTTTCGCACTTGTGTAAGTGTTGAAAAACCACTTTTCGCACTTGTGTTAGTGTTGAAAAACCAGTTTTCGCACTTGTGTTAGTGTTGAAAAACCACTTTTCGCACTTGTGTTAGTGTTGAAAAACCACTTTTCGCACTTGTGTTGGTGCAGGAAATCACTTTTGCACTTGTATTAGTGTGGAAAAACCACTTTTCGCACTTGTGTTAGTGTTGAAAAACCACTTTTCGCACTTGTGTTAGTGTTGAAAAACCACTTTTCGCACTTGTGTTGGTGCAGTAAACCACTTTTGCACTTGTATTAGTGTGGAAAAACCACTTTTCGCACTTGTGTTAGTGTTGAAAAACCACTTTTCGCACTTGTGTTGGTGTTGAAAAACCACTTTTCGCACTTGTGTTGGTGTTGAAAAAACACTTTTCGCACTTGTGTTGGTGCAGGAAACCACTTTTGCACTTGTATTAGTGTGGAAAAAACACTTTTTGCACTTGTGATAGTGTTGAAAAACCACTTTTCGCACTTGTGTTAGTGTTGAAAAACCACTTTTCGCACATGTGTTGGTGTTGAAAAACCACTTTTCGCACTTGTGTTGGTGCAGGAAACCACTTTTGCACTTGTATTAGTGTGGAAAAAACACTTTTTGCACTTGAGATAGTGTTGAAAAACCACTTTTCACACTTGTGTTAGTGTTGAAAAACCACTTTTCGCCCTTGTGTTGGTGCAGGAAACCACTTTTGCACTTGTATTAGTGTGGAAAAACCACTTTTCGCACTTGTGTTAGTGTTGAAAAACCACTTTTCGCACTTGTGTTAGTGTTGAAAAACGACTTTTCGCACTTGTGTTGGTGCAGGAAACCACTTTTGCACTTGTATTAGTGTGGAAAAACCACTTTTCGCACTTGTGTTAGTGTTGAAAAACCACTTTTCGCACTTGTGTTAGTGTTGAAAAACCACTTTTCGCACTTGTGTAAGTGTTGAAAAACAACTTTTCGCACTTGTATTAGTGTTGAAAAACCACTTTTCGCACTTGTGTTGGTGCAGGAAACCACTTTTGCACTTGTATTAGTATGGAAAAACCACTTTTTGCACTTGTGTTAGTGTTGAAAAACCACTTTTCGCACTTGTGTTAGTGTTGAAAAACCACATTTCGCACTTGTGTTGGTGCAGGAAACCACTTTTGCACTTGTATTAGTGTGGAAAAAACACTTTTTGCACTTGTGATAGTGTTGAAAAACCACTTTTCGCACTTGTGTTAGTGTTGAAAAACCACTTTTCGCACTTGTGTTAGTGTTGAAAAACCACTTTTCGCACTTGTGTTGGTGCAGGAAACCACTTTTGCACTTGTATTAGTGTGGAAAAAACACCTTTTGCACTTGTGATAGTGTTGAAAAACCACTTTTCGCACTTGTGTTAGTGTTGAAAAACCACTTTTCGCACTTGTGTTGGTGCAGGAAACCACTTTTGCACTTGTATTAGTGAGGAAAAACCACTTCGCACTTGTGTTAGTGTTGAAAAACAACTTTTCGCACTTGTGTTAGTGTTGAAAAACCACTTTTCGCACTTGTGTTAGTGCAGGAAACCACTTTTGCACTTGTATTAGTATGGAAAAACCACTTTTCGCACTTGTGTTAGTGTTGAAAAACCACTTTTCGCACTTGTGTTAGTGTTGAAAAACCACTTTTCGCACTTGTGTTGGTGCAGGAAACCACTTTTGCACTTGTATTAGTGTGGAAAAAACACTTTTTGCACTTGTGATAGTGTTGAAAAACCACTTTTCGCACTTGTGTTAGTGTTGAAAAACCACTTTTCGCACTTGTGTTAGTGTTGAAAAACCAGTTTTCGCACTTGTGTTAGTGTTGAAAAACCACTTTTCGCACTTGTGTTAGTGTTGAAAAACCACTTTTCGCACTTGTGTTGGTGCAGGAAACCACTTTTGCACTTGTATTAGTGTGGAAAAACCACTTTTCGCACTTGTGTTAGTGTTGAAAAACCACTTTTCGCACTTGTGTTAGTGTTGAAAAACGACTTTTCGCACTTGTGTTGGTGCAGAAAACCACTTTTGTACTTGTATTAGTGTGGAAAAACCACTTTTCGCACTTGTGTTAGTGTTGAAAAACCACTTTTTGCACTTGTGTTAGTGTTGAAAAACCACTTTTCGCACTTGTGTAAGTGTTGAAAAACCACTTTTCGCACTTGTATTAGTGTTGAAAAACCACTTTTCGCACTTGTGTTGGTGCAGGAAACCACTTTTGCACTTGTATTAGTGTGGAAAAACCACTTTTCGCACTTGTGTTAGTGTTGAAAAACCACTTTTCGCACTTGTGTAAGTGTTGAAAAACCACTTTTCGCACTTGTGTTAGTGCAGGAAACCACTTTTGCACTTGTATTAGTATGGAAAAACCACTTTTCGCACTTGTGTTAGTGTTGAAAAACCACTTTTCGCACTTGTGTTAGTGTTGAAAAACCACTTTTCGCACTTGTGTTGGTGCAGGAAACCACTTTTGCACTTGTATTAGTGTGGAAAAAACACTTTTTGCACTTGTGATAGTGTTGAAAAACCACTTTTCGCACTTGTGTTAGTGTTGAAAAACCACTTTTCGCACTTGTGTTAGTGTTGAAAAACCAGTTTTCGCACTTGTGTTAGTGTTGAAAAACCACTTTTCGCACTTGTGTTAGTGTTGAAAAACCACTTTTCGCACTTGTGTTGGTGCAGGAAACCACTTTTGCACTTGTATTAGTGTGGAAAAACCACTTTTCGCACTTGTGTTAGTGTTGAAAAACCACTTTTCGCACTTGTGTTAGTGTTGAAAAACGACTTTTCGCACTTGTGTTGGTGCAGGAAACCACTTTTGCACTTGTATCAGTGTGGAAAAACCACTTTTCGCACTTGTGTTAGTGTTGAAAAACCACTTTTTGCACTTGTGTTAGTGTTGAAAAACCACTTTTCGCACTTGTGTAAGTGTTGAAAAACCACTTTTCGCACTTGTATTAGTGTTGAAAAACCACTTTTCGCACTTGTGTTGGTGCAGGAAACCACTTTTGCACTTGTATTAGTGTGGAAAAACCACTTTTCGCACTTGTGTTAGTGTTGAAAAACCACTTTTCGCACTTGTGTAAGTGTTGAAAAACCACTTTTCGCACTTGTGTTAGTGTTGAAAAACCAGTTTTCGCACTTGTGTTAGTGTTGAAAAACCACTTTTCGCACTTGTGTTAGTGTTGAAAAACCACTTTTCGCACTTGTGTTGGTGCAGGAAATCACTTTTGCACTTGTATTAGTGTGGAAAAACCACTTTTCGCACTTGTGTTAGTGTTGAAAAACCACTTTTCGCACTTGTGTTAGTGTTGAAAAACCACTTTTCGCACTTGTGTTAGTGTTGAAAAACCAGTTTTCGCACTTGTGTTGGTGCAGGAAACCACTTTTGCACTTGTATTAGTGTGGAAAAAACACTTTTTGCACTTGTGATAGTGTTGAAAAACCACTTTTCGCACTTGTGTTAGTGTTGAAAAACCACTTTTCGCACTTGTGTTGGTGCAGGAAATCACTTTTGCACTTGTATTAGTTTGGAAAAACCACTTTTCGCACTTGTGTTAGTGTTGAAAAACCACTTTTCGCACTTGTGTTAGTGTTGAAAAACCACTTTTCGCACTTGTGTTGGTGCAGGAAATCACTTTTGCACTTGTATTAGTGTGGAAAAGCCACTTTTCGCACTTGTGTTAGTGTTGAAAAACCACTTTTCGCACTTGTGTTAGTGTTGAAAAACCACTTTTCGCACTTGTGTTGGTGCAGTAAACCACTTTTGCACTTGTATTAGTGTGGAAAAACCACTTTTCGCACTTGTGTTAGTGTTGAAAAACCACTTTTCGCACTTGTGTTGGTGTTGAAAAACCACTTTTCGCACTTGTGTTGGTGTTGAAAAAACACTTTTCACACTTGTGTTGGTGCAGGAAACCACTTTTGCACTTGTATTAGTGTGGAAAAAACACTTTTTGCACTTGTGATAGTGTTGAAAAACCACTTTTCGCACTTGTGTTAGTGTTGAAAAACCACTTTTCGCACATGTGTTGGTGTTGAAAAACCACTTTTCGCACTTGTGTTGGTGCAGGAAACCACTTTTGCACTTGTATTAGTGTGGAAAAAACACTTTTTGCACTTGAGATAGTGTTGAAAAACCACTTTTCACACTTGTGTTAGTGTTGAAAAACCACTTTTCGCCCTTGTGTTGGTGCAGGAAACCACTTTTGCACTTGTATTAGTGTGGAAAAACCACTTTTCGCACTTGTGTTAGTGTTGAAAAACCACTTTTCGCACTTGTGTTAGTGTTGAAAAACGACTTTTCGCACTTGTGTTGGTGCAGGAAACCACTTTTGCACTTGTATTAGTGTGGAAAAACCACTTTTCGCACTTGTGTTAGTGTTGAAAAACCACTTTTCGCACTTGTGTTAGTGTTGAAAAACCACTTTTCGCACTTGTGTAAGTGTTGAAAAACAACTTTTCGCACTTGTATTAGTGTTGAAAAACCACTTTTCGCACTTGTGTTGGTGCAGGAAACCACTTTTGCACTTGTATTAGTATGGAAAAACCACTTTTTGCACTTGTGTTAGTGTTGAAAAACCACTTTTCGCACTTGTGTTAGTGTTGAAAAACCACATTTCGCACTTGTGTTGGTGCAGGAAACCACTTTTGCACTTGTATTAGTGTGGAAAAAACACTTTTTGCACTTGTGATAGTGTTGAAAAACCACTTTTCGCACTTGTGTTAGTGTTGAAAAACCACTTTTCGCACTTGTGTTAGTGTTGAAAAACCACTTTTCGCACTTGTGTTGGTGCAGGAAACCACTTTTGCACTTGTATTAGTGTGGAAAAAACACCTTTTGCACTTGTGATAGTGTTGAAAAACCACTTTTCGCACTTGTGTTAGTGTTGAAAAACCACTTTTCGCACTTGTGTTGGTGCAGGAAACCACTTTTGCACTTGTATTAGTGAGGAAAAACCACTTCGCACTTGTGTTAGTGTTGAAAAACAACTTTTCGCACTTGTGTTAGTGTTGAAAAACCACTTTTCGCACTTGTGTTAGTGCAGGAAACCACTTTTGCACTTGTATTAGTATGGAAAAACCACTTTTCGCACTTGTGTTAGTGTTGAAAAACCACTTTTCGCACTTGTGTTAGTGTTGAAAAACCACTTTTCGCACTTGTGTTGGTGCAGGAAACCACTTTTGCACTTGTATTAGTGTGGAAAAAACACTTTTTGCACTTGTGATAGTGTTGAAAAACCACTTTTCGCACTTGTGTTAGTGTTGAAAAACCACTTTTCGCACTTGTGTTAGTGTTGAAAAACCAGTTTTCGCACTTGTGTTAGTGTTGAAAAACCACTTTTCGCACGTGTGTTAGTGTTGAAAAACCACTTTTCGCACTTGTGTTGGTGCAGGAAACCACTTTTGCACTTGTATTAGTGTGGAAAAACCACTTTTCGCACTTGTGTTAGTGTTGAAAAACCACTTTTCGCACTTGTGTTAGTGTTGAAAAACGACTTTTCGCACTTGTGTTGGTGCAGAAAACCACTTTTGCACTTGTATTAGTGTGGAAAAACCACTTTTCGCACTTGTGTTAGTGTTGAAAAACCACTTTTTGCACTTGTGTTAGTGTTGAAAAACCACTTTTCGCACTTGTGTAAGTGTTGAAAAACCACTTTTCGCACTTGTATTAGTGTTGAAAAACCACTTTTCGCACTTGTGTTGGTGCAGGAAACCACTTTTGCACTTGTATTAGTGTGGAAAAACCACTTTTCGCACTTGTGTTAGTGTTGAAAAACCACTTTTCGCACTTGTGTAAGTGTTGAAAAACCACTTTTCGCACTTGTGTTGGTGCAGGAAACCACTTTTGCACTTGTATTAGTGTGGAAAAAACACTTTTTGCACTTGTGATAGTGTTGAAAAACCACTTTTCGCACTTGTGTTAGTGTTGAAAAACCACTTTTCGCACTTGTGTTAGTGTTGAAAAACCAGTTTTCGCACTTGTGTTAGTGTTGAAAAACCACTTTTCGCACTTGTGTTAGTGTTGAAAAACCACTTTTCGCACTTGTGTTGGTGCAGGAAATCACTTTTGCACTTGTATTAGTGTGGAAAAACCACTTTTCGCACTTGTGTTAGTGTTGAAAAACCACTTTTCGCACTTGTGTTAGTGTTGAAAAACCACTTTTCGCACTTGTGTTAGTGTTGAAAAACCAGTTTTCGCACTTGTGTTGGTGCAGGAAACCACTTTTGCACTTGTATTAGTGTGGAAAAAACACTTTTTGCACTTGTGATAGTGTTGAAAAACCACTTTTCGCACTTGTGTTAGTGTTGAAAAACCACTTTTCGCACTTGTGTTGGTGCAGGAAATCACTTTTGCACTTGTATTAGTGTGGAAAAACCACTTTTTGCACTTGTGTTAGTGTTGAAAAACCACTTTTCGCACTTGTGTTAGTGTTGAAAAACCACTTTTCGCACTTGTGTTGGTGCAGGAAACCACTTTTGCACTTGTATTAGTGTGGAAAAACCACTTTTCGCACTTGTGTTAGTGTTGAAAAACCACTTTTCGCACTTGTGTTAGTGTTGAAAAACGACTTTTCGCACTTGTGTTGGTGCAGGAAACCACTTTTGCACTTGTATTAGTGTGGAAAAACCACTTTTCGCACTTGTGTTAGTGTTGAAAAACCACTTTTTGCACTTGTGTTAGTGTTGAAAAACCACTTTTCGCACTTGTGTAAGTGTTGAAAAACCACTTTTCGCACTTGTATTAGTGTTGAAAAACCACTTTTCGCACTTGTGTTGGTGCAGGAAACCACTTTTGCACTTGTATTAGTGTGGAAAAACCACTTTTCGCACTTGTGTTAGTGTAGAAAAACCACTTTTCGCACTTGTGTAAGTGTTGAAAAACCACTTTTCGCACTTGTGTTAGTGTTGAAAAACCAGTTTTCGCACTTGTGTTAGTGTTGAAAAACCACTTTTCGCACTTGTGTTAGTGTTGAAAAACCACTTTTCGCACTTGTGTTGGTGCAGGAAATCACTTTTGCACTTGTATTAGTGTGGAAAAACCACTTTTCGCACTTGTGTTAGTGTTGAAAAACCACTTTTCGCACTTGTGTTAGTGTTGAAAAACCACTTTTCGCACTTGTGTTGGTGCAGTAAACCACTTTTGCACTTGTATTAGTGTGGAAAAACCACTTTTCGCACTTGTGTTAGTGTTGAAAAACCACTTTTCGCACTTGTGTTGGTGTTGAAAAACCACTTTTCGCACTTGTGTTGGTGTTGAAAAAACACTTTTCGCACTTGTGTTGGTGCAGGAAACCACTTTTGCACTTGTATTAGTGTGGAAAAAACACTTTTTGCACTTGTGATAGTGTTGAAAAACCACTTTTCGCACTTGTGTTAGTGTTGAAAAACCACTTTTCGCACATGTGTTGGTGTTGAAAAACCACTTTTCGCACTTGTGTTGGTGCAGGAAACCACTTTTGCACTTGTATTAGTGTGGAAAAAACACTTTTTGCACTTGAGATAGTGTTGAAAAACCACTTTTCACACTTGTGTTAGTGTTGAAAAACCACTTTTCGCCCTTGTGTTGGTGCAGGAAACCACTTTTGCACTTGTATTAGTGTGGAAAAACCACTTTTCGCACTTGTGTTAGTGTTGAAAAACCACTTTTCGCACTTGTGTTAGTGTTGAAAAACGACTTTTCGCACTTGTGTTGGTGCAGGAAACCACTTTTGCACTTGTATTAGTGTGGAAAAACCACTTTTCGCACTTGTGTTAGTGTTGAAAAACCACTTTTCGCACTTGTGTTAGTGTTGAAAAACCACTTTTCGCACTTGTGTAAGTGTTGAAAAACAACTTTTCGCACTTGTATTAGTGTTGAAAAACCACTTTTCGCACTTGTGTTGGTGCAGGAAACCACTTTTGCACTTGTATTAGTATGGAAAAACCACTTTTTGCACTTGTGTTAGTGTTGAAAAACCACTTTTCGCACTTGTGTTAGTGTTGAAAAACCACATTTCGCACTTGTGTTGGTGCAGGAAACCACTTTTGCACTTGTATTAGTGTGGAAAAAACACTTTTTGCACTTGTGATAGTGTTGAAAAACCACTTTTCGCACTTGTGTTAGTGTTGAAAAACCACTTTTCGCACTTGTGTTAGTGTTGAAAAACCACTTTTCGCACTTGTGTTGGTGCAGGAAACCACTTTTGCACTTGTATTAGTGTGGAAAAAACACCTTTTGCACTTGTGATAGTGTTGAAAAACCACTTTTCGCACTTGTGTTAGTGTTGAAAAACCACTTTTCGCACTTGTGTTGGTGCAGGAAACCACTTTTGCACTTGTATTAGTGAGGAAAAACCACTTCGCACTTGTGTTAGTGTTGAAAAACAACTTTTCGCACTTGTGTTAGTGTTGAAAAACCACTTTTCGCACTTGTGTTAGTGCAGGAAACCACTTTTGCACTTGTATTAGTATGGAAAAACCACTTTTCGCACTTGTGTTAGTGTTGAAAAACCACTTTTCGCACTTGTGTTAGTGTTGAAAAACCACTTTTCGCACTTGTGTTGGTGCAGGAAACCACTTTTGCACTTGTATTAGTGTGGAAAAAACACTTTTTGCACTTGTGATAGTGTTGAAAAACCACTTTTCGCACTTGTGTTAGTGTTGAAAAACCACTTTTCGCACTTGTGTTAGTGTTGAAAAACCAGTTTTCGCACTTGTGTTAGTGTTGAAAAACCACTTTTCGCACTTGTGTTAGTGTTGAAAAACCACTTTTCGCACTTGTGTTGGTGCAGGAAACCACTTTTGCACTTGTATTAGTGTGGAAAAACCACTTTTCGCACTTGTGTTAGTGTTGAAAAACCACTTTTCGCACTTGTGTTAGTGTTGAAAAACGACTTTTCGCACTTGTGTTGGTGCAGAAAACCACTTTTGTACTTGTATTAGTGTGGAAAAACCACTTTTCGCACTTGTGTTAGTGTTGAAAAACCACTTTTTGCACTTGTGTTAGTGTTGAAAAACCACTTTTCGCACTTGTGTAAGTGTTGAAAAACCACTTTTCGCACTTGTATTAGTGTTGAAAAACCACTTTTCGCACTTGTGTTGGTGCAGGAAACCACTTTTGCACTTGTATTAGTGTGGAAAAACCACTTTTCGCACTTGTGTTAGTGTTGAAAAACCACTTTTCGCACTTGTGTAAGTGTTGAAAAACCACTTTTCGCACTTGTGTTAGTGCAGGAAACCACTTTTGCACTTGTATTAGTATGGAAAAACCACTTTTCGCACTTGTGTTAGTGTTGAAAAACCACTTTTCGCACTTGTGTTAGTGTTGAAAAACCACTTTTCGCACTTGTGTTGGTGCAGGAAACCACTTTTGCACTTGTATTAGTGTGGAAAAAACACTTTTTGCACTTGTGATAGTGTTGAAAAACCACTTTTCGCACTTGTGTTAGTGTTGAAAAACCACTTTTCGCACTTGTGTTAGTGTTGAAAAACCAGTTTTCGCACTTGTGTTAGTGTTGAAAAACCACTTTTCGCACTTTTCGCACTTGTGTTAGTGTTGAAAAACCACTTTTTCGCACTTGTGTTGGTGCAGGAAACCACTTTTGCACTTGTATTAGTGTGGAAAAACCACTTTTCGCACTGTGTTAGTGTTGAAAAACCACTTTTCGCACTTGTGTTAGTGTTGAAAAAACGACTTTCGCACTTGTGTTGGTGCAGGAAACCACTTTGCACTTGTATCAGTGTGGAAAAACCACTTTTCGCACTTGTGTTAGTGTTGAAAAACCACTTTTTTGCACTTGTGTTAGTGTTGAAAAACCACTTTTCGCACTTGTGTAAGTGTTGAAAACCACTTTTCGCACTTGTATAGTGTTGAAAAACCACTTTTCGCACTTGTGTTGGTGCAGGAAACCACTTTTGCACTTGTATTAGTGTGGAAAAACCACTTTTCGCACTTGTGTTAGTGTTGAAAAACCACTTTTCGCACTTGTGTAAGTGTTGAAAAACCACTTTTCGCACTTGTGTTAGTGTTGAAAAACCAGTTTTCGCACTTGTGTTTAGTGTTGAAAAACCACTTTTCGCACTTGTGTTAGTGTTGAAAAACCACTTTTCGCACTTGTGTTGGTGCAGGAAATCACTTTTGCACTTGTATTAGTGTGGAAAAAACCACTTTTCGCACTTGTGTTAGTGTTGAAAAACCACTTTTCGCACTTGTGTTAGTGTTGAAAAACCACTTTTCGCACTTGTGTTAGTGTTGAAAAACCATTTTCGCACTTGTGTTGGTGCAGGAAACCACTTTTGCACTTGTATTAGTGTGGAAAAAAACACTTTTTGCACTTGTGATAGTGTTGAAAAACCACTTTTCGCACTTGTGTTAGTGTTGAAAAACCACTTTTTCGCACTTGTGTTGGTGCAGGAAATCACTTTTGCACTTGTATTAGTTTGGAAAAACCACTTTTCGCACTTGTGTTAGTGTTGAAAAAACCACTTTTCGCACTGGTGTTAGTGTTGAAAAACCACTTTTCGCACTTGTGTTGGTGCAGGAAATCACTTTTGCACTTGTATTAGTGTGGAAAAGCCACTTTTCGCACTTGTGTTAGTGTTGAAAAACCACTTTTCGCACTTGTGTTAGTGTTGAAAAACCACTTTTCGCACTTGTGTTGGTGCAGTAAACCACTTTTGCACTTGTATTAGTGTGAAAAACCACTTTTCGCACTTGTGTTAGTGTTGAAAAACCACTTTTCGCACTTGTGTTGGTGTTGAAAAACCACTTTTCGCACTTGTGTTGGTGTTGAAAAAACACTTTTCACACTTGTGTTGGTGCAGGAAACCACTTTTGCACTTGTATTAGTGTGGAAAAAACACTTTTTGCACTTGTGATAGTGTTGAAAAACCACTTTTCGCACTTGTGTTAGTGTTGAAAAACCACTTTTCGCACATGTGTTGGGTGTTGAAAAACCACTTTTCGCACTTGTGTTGGTGCAGGAAACCACTTTTGCACTTGTATTAGTGTGGAAAAAACACTTTTTGCACTTGAGATAGTGTTGAAAAACCACTTTTCACACTTGTGTTAGTGTTGAAAAACCACTTTTCGCACTTGTGTTGGTGCAGGAAACCACTTTTGCACTTGTATTAGTGTGGAAAAACCACTTTTCGCACTTGTGTTAGTGTTGAAAAACCACTTTTCGCACTTGTGTTAGTGTTGAAAAACCACTTTTCGCACTTGTGTTAGTGTTGAAAAACCACTTTTCGCACTTGTGTTGGTGCAGGAAACCACTTTTGCACTTGTATTAGTGTGGAAAAAACACTTTTGCACTTGTGATAGTGTTGAAAAACCACTTTTCGCACTTGTGTTAGTGTTGAAAAACCACTTTTCGCACTTGTGTTAGTGTTGAAAAACCAGTTTTCGCACTTGTGTTAGTGTTGAAAAACCACTTTTCGCACTTGTGTTAGTGTTGAAAAACCACTTTTCGCACTTGTGTTGGTGCAGGAAATCACTTTTGCACTTGTATTAGTGTGGAAAAACCACTTTTCGCACTTGTGTTAGTGTTGAAAAACCACTTTTCGCACTTGTGTTAGTGTTGAAAAACCACTTTTCGCACTTGTGTTGGTGCAGGAAACCACTTTTGCACTTGTATTAGTGTGGAAAAAACACTTTTGCACTTGTGATAGTGTTGAAAAACCACTTTTCGCACTTGTTGTTAGTGTTTGAAAAACCACTTTTCGCACTTGTGTTTAGTGTTGAAAAACCAGTTTTCGCACTTGTGTTAGTGTTGAAAAACCACTTTTCGCACTTGTGTTAGTGTTGAAAAACCACTTTTCGCACTTGTGTTGGTGCAGGAAACCACTTTTGCACTTGTATTAGTGTGGAAAAACCACTTTTCGCACTTGTGTTAGTGTTGAAAAACCACTTTTCGCACTTGTGTTAGTGTTGAAAAACGACTTTTCGCACTTGTGTTGGTGCAGAAAACCACTTTTGCACTTGTATTAGTGTGGAAAAAACCACTTTTCGCACTTGTGTTAGTGTTGAAAAACCACTTTTTGCACTTGTGTTAGTGTTGAAAAACACTTTTCGCACTTGTGTAAGTGTTGAAAAACCACTTTTCGCACTTGTATTAGTGTTGAAAAACCACTTTTCGCACTTGTGTTGGTGCAGGAAACCACTTTTGCACTTGTATTAGTGTGGAAAAACCACTTTTCGCACTTGTGTTAGGTGTTGAAAAACCACTTTTCGCACTTGTGTAAGGTGTTGAAAAAACCACTTTTCGCACTTGTGTTAGTGCAGGAAACCACTTTTGCACTTGTATTAGTATGGAAAAACCACTTTTCGCACTTGTGTTAGTGTTGAAAAACCACTTTTCGCACTTGTGTTAGTGTTGAAAAACCACTTTTCGCACTTGTGTTGGTGCAGGAAACCACTTTTGGCACTTGTATTAGTGTGGAAAAAACACTTTTTTGCACTTGTGATAGTGTTGAAAAACCACTTTTCGCACTGTGTTAGTGTTGAAAAACCACTTTTCGCACTTGTGTTAGTGTTGAAAAACCAGTTTTCGCACTTGTGTTAGTGTTGAAAAACCACTTTTCGCACTTGTGTTAGTGTTGAAAAACCACTTTTCGCACTTGTGTTGGTGCAGGAAATCACTTTTGCACTTGTATTAGTGTGGAAAAACCACTTTTCGCACTTGTGTTAGTGTTGAAAAACCACTTTTCGCACTTGTGTTAGTGTTGAAAAACCACTTTTCGCACTTGTGTTAGTGTTGAAAAACCAGTTTTCGCACTTGTGTTGGTGCAGGAAACCACTTTTGCACTTGTATTAGTGTGGAAAAAACACTTTTTGCACTTGTGATAGTGTTGAAAAACCACTTTTCGCACTTGTGTTAGTGTTGAAAAACCACTTTTCGCACTTGTGTTGGGTGCAGGAAATCACTTTTGCACTTGTATTAGTGTGGAAAAACCACTTTTGCACTTGTGTTAGTGTTGAAAAAACCACTTTTCGCACTTGTGTTAGTGTTGAAAAACCACTTTCGCACTTGTGTTGGTGGCAGGGAAACCACTTTTGCACTTGTATTTAAATACAAGTGCAAAAGTGGTTTCCTGCACCAACACAAGTGCGAAAAGTGGTTTTTCAACACTAACACAAGTGCGAAAAGTGGTTTTTCAACACTAACACAAGTGCAAAAAGTGGTTTTTCCACACTAATACAAGTGCAAAAGTGATTTCCTGCACCAACACAAGTGCGAAAAGTGGTTTTTCAACACTAACACAAGTGCGAAAAGTGGTTTTTTCAACACTATCACAAGTGCAAAAAGTGTTTTTTCCACACTAATACAAGTGCAAAAGTGGTTTCCTGCACCAACACAAGTGCGAAAACTGGTTTTTCAACACTAACACAAGTGCGAAAAGTGGTTTTTCAACACTAACACAAGTGCGAAAAGTGGTTTTTCAACACTAACACAAGTGCGAAAAGTGGTTTTTCCACACTAATACAAGTGCAAAAGTGATTTCCTGCACCAACACAAGTGCGAAAAGTGGTTTTTCAACACTAACACAAGTGCGAAAAGTGGTTTTCAACACTAACACAAGTGCGAAAACTGGTTTTTCAACACTAACACAAGTGCGAAAAGTGGTTTTTCAACACTAACACAAGTGCGAAAGTGGTTTTTCAACACTATCACAAGTGCAAAAAGTGTTTTTTCCACACTAATACAAGTGCAAAAGTGGTTTCCTGCACCAACACAAGTGCGAAAAGTGGTTTTTTCAACACTAACACAAGTGCGAAAAGTGGTTTTTCAACACTAACACAAGTGCGAAAAGTGGTTTTTCCATACTAATACAAGTGCAAAAGTGGTTTCCTGCACTAACACAAGTGCGAAAAGTGGTTTTTCAACACTTACACAAGTGCGAAAAGTGGTTTTTCAACACTAACACAAGTGCGAAAAGTGGTTTTTCCACACTAATACAAGTGCAAAAGTGGTTTCCTGCACCAACACAAGTGCGAAAAGTGGTTTTTCAACACTAATACAAGTGCGAAAAGTGGTTTTTCAACACTTACACAAGTGCGAAAAGTGGTTTTTCAACACTAACACAAGTGCAAAAAGTGGTTTTTCAACACTAACACAAGTGCGAAAAGTGGTTTTTCCACACTAATACAAGTGCAAAAGTGGTTTTCTGCACCAACACAAGTGCGAAAAGTCGTTTTTCAACACTAACACAAGTGCGAAAAGTGGTTTTTCAACACTAACACAAGTGCGAAAAGTGGTTTTTCCACACTAATACAAGTGCAAAAGTGGTTTCCTGCACCAACACAAGTGCGAAAAGTGGTTTTTTCAACACTAACACAAGTGCGAAAAGTGGTTTTTCAACACTAACACAAGTGCGAAACTGGTTTTTCAACACTAACACAAGTGCGAAAAGTGGTTTTTCAACACTAACACAAGTGCGAAAAGTGGTTTTTCAACACTATCACAAGTGCAAAAAGTGTTTTTTCCACACTAATACAAGTGCAAAAGTGGTTTCCTGCACCAACACAAGTGCGAAAAGTGGTTTTTCAACACTAACACAAGTGCGAAAAGTGGTTTTTCAACACTAACACAAGTGCGAAAAGTGGTTTTTCACACTAATACAAGTGCAAAAGTGATTTCCTGCACCAACACAAGTGCGAAAAGTGGTTTTTCAACACTAACACAAGTGCGAAAAGTGGTTTTTCAACACTAACACAAGTGCGAAAACTGGTTTTTCAACACTAACACAAGTGCGAAAAGTGGTTTTTCAACACTAACACAAGTGCGAAAAGTGGTTTTTCAACACTATCACAAGTGCAAAAAGTGTTTTTTCCACACTAATACAAGTGCAAAAGTGGTTTCCTGCACCAACACAAGTGCGAAAAGTGGTTTTTCAACACTAACACAAGTGCGAAAAGTGGTTTTTCAACACTAACACAAGTGCGAAAAGTGGTTTTTCAACACTAACACAAGTGCGAAAAGTGGTTTTTCCACACTAATACAAGTGCAAAAGTGGTTTCCTGCACCAACACAAGTGCGAAAAGTGGTTTTTCAACACTAACACAAGTGTGAAAAGTGGTTTTTCAACACTATCTCAAGTGCAAAAAGTGTTTTTTCCACACTAATACAAGTGCAAAAGTGGTTTCCTGCACCAACACAAGTGCGAAAAGTGGTTTTTCAACACCAACACATGTGCGAAAAGTGGTTTTTCAACACTAACACAAGTGCGAAAAGTGGTTTTTCAACACTATCACAAGTGCAAAAAGTGTTTTTTCCACACTAATACAAGTGCAAAAGTGGTTTCCTGCACCAACACAAGTGTGAAAAGTGTTTTTTCAACACCAACACAAGTGCGAAAAGTGGTTTTTCAACACCAACACAAGTGCGAAAAGTGGTTTTTCAACACTAACACAAGTGCGAAAAGTGGTTTTTCCACACTAATACAAGTGCAAAAGTGGTTTACTGCACCAACACAAGTGCGAAAAGTGGTTTTTCAACACTAACACAAGTGCGAAAAGTGGTTTTTCAACACTAACACAAGTGCGAAAAGTGGCTTTTCCACACTAATACAAGTGCAAAAGTGATTTCCTGCACCAACACAAGTGCGAAAAGTGGTTTTTCAACACTAACACAAGTGCGAAAAGTGGTTTTTCAACACTAACACAAGTGCGAAAAGTGGTTTTTCCAAACTAATACAAGTGCAAAAGTGATTTCCTGCACCAACACAAGTGCGAAAAGTGGTTTTTCAACACTAACACAAGTGCGAAAAGTGGTTTTTTCAACACTATCACAAGTGCAAAAAGTGTTTTTTCCACACTAATACAAGTGCAAAAGTGGTTTCCTGCACCAACACAAGTGCGAAAACTGGTTTTTCAACACTAACACAAGTGCGAAAAGTGGTTTTTCAACACTAACACAAGTGCGAAAAGTGGTTTTTCAACACTAACACAAGTGCGAAAAGTGGTTTTTCCACACTAATACAAGTGCAAAAGTGATTTCCTGCACCAACACAAGTGCGAAAAGTGGTTTTTCAACACTAACACAAGTGCGAAAAGTGGTTTTTCAACACTAACACAAGTGCGAAAACTGGTTTTTCAACACTAACACAAGTGCGAAAAGTGGTTTTTCAACACTTACACAAGTGCGAAAAGTGGTTTTTCAACACTAACACAAGTGCGAAAAGTGGTTTTTCCACACTAATACAAGTGCAAAAGTGGTTTCCTGCACCAACACAAGTGCGAAAAGTGGTTTTCAACACTAATACAAGTGCGAAAAGTGGTTTTTCAACACTTACACAAGTGCGAAAAGTGGTTTTTCAACACTAACACAAGTGCAAAAAGTGGTTTTTCAACACTAACACAAGTGCGAAAAGTGGTTTTTCCACACTGATACAAGTGCAAAAGTGGTTTCCTGCACCAACACAAGTGCGAAAAGTCGTTTTTCAACACTAACACAAGTGCGAAAAGTGGTTTTTCAACACTAACACAAGTGCGAAAAGTGGTTTTTCCACACTAATACAAGTGCAAAAGTGGTTTCCTGCACCAACACAAGTGCGAAAAGTGGTTTTTCAACACTAACACAAGTGCGAAAAGTGGTTTTTCAACACTAACACAAGTGCGAAAACTGGTTTTTCAACACTAACACAAGTGCGAAAAGTGGTTTTTCAACACTAACACAAGTGCGAAAAGTGGTTTTTCAACACTATCACAAGTGCAAAAAGTGTTTTTTCCACACTAATACAAGTGCAAAAGTGGTTTCCTGCACCAACACAAGTGCGAAAAGTTCTATTTTTCAACACTAACACAAGTGCGAAAAGTGGTTTTTCAACACTAACACAAGTGCGAAAAGTGGTTTTTCCATACTAATACAAGTGCAAAAGTGGTTTCCTGCACTAACACAAGTGCGAAAAGTGGTTTTTCAACACTTACACAAGTGCGAAAAGTGGTTTTTCAACACTAACACAAGTGCGAAAAGTGGTTTTTCCACACTAATACAAGTGCAAAAGTGGTTTCCTGCACCAACACAAGTGCGAAAAGTGTTTTTCAACACTAATACAAGTGCGAAAAGTGGTTTTTCAACACTTACACAAGTGCGAAAAGTGGTTTTTCAACACTAACACAAGTGCAAAAAGTTGGTTTTTCAACACTAACACAAGTGCGAAAAGTGGTTTTTCCACACTAATACAAGTACAAAAGTGGTTTTCTGCACCAACACAAGTGCGAAAAGTCGTTTTTCAACACTAACACAAGTGCGAAAAGTGGTTTTTCAACACTAACACAAGTGCGAAAAGTGGTTTTTCCACACTAATACAAGTGCAAAAGTGGTTTCCTGCACCAACACAAGTGCGAAAAGTGGTTTTCAACACTAACACAAGTGCGAAAAGTGGTTTTTCAACACTAACACAAGTGCGAAAACTGGTTTTTCAACACTAACACAAGTGCGAAAAGTGGTTTTTCAACACTAACACAAGTGCGAAAAGTGGTTTTTCAACACTATCACAAGTGCAAAAAGTGTTTTTTCCACACTAATACAAGTGCAAAAGTGGTTTCCTGCACCAACACAAGTGCGAAAAGTGGTTTTTCAACACTAACACAAGTGCGAAAAGTGGTTTTTCAACACTAACACAAGTGCGAAAAGTGGTTTTTCCATACTAATACAAGTGCAAAAGTGGTTTCCTGCACTAACACAAGTGCGAAAAGTGGTTTTTCAACACTAACACAAGTGCGAAAAGTTGTTTTTCAACACTAACACAAGTGCGAAGTGGTTTTTCCTCACTAATACAAGTGCAAAAGTGGTTTCCTGCACCAACACAAGTGCGAAAAGTGGTTTTTCAACACTAACACAAGTGCGAAAAGTGGTTTTTCAACACTATCACAAGTGCAAAAGGTGTTTTTTCCACACTAATACAAGTGCAAAAGTGGTTTCCTGCACCAACACAAGTGCGAAAAGTGGTTTTTCAACACTAACACAAGTGCGAAAAGTGGTTTTTCAACACTAACACAAGTGCGAAAAGTGGTTTTTTCAACACTATCACAAGTGCAAAAAGTGTTTTTTCCACACTAATACAAGTGCAAAAGTGGTTTCCTGCACCAACACAAGTGCGAAATGTGGTTTTTCAACACTAACACAAGTGCGAAAAGTGGTTTTTCAACACTAACACAAGTGCAAAAAGTGGTTTTTCCATACTAATACAAGTGCAAAAGTGGTTTCCTGCACCAACACAAGTGCGAAAAGTGGTTTTTCAACACTAATACAAGTGCGAAAAGTTGTTTTTCAACACTTACACAAGTGCGAAAAGTGGTTTTTCAACACTAACACAAGTGCGAAAAGTGGTTTTTCAACACTAACACAAGTGCGAAAAGTGGTTTTTCCACACTAATACAAGTGCAAAAGTGGTTTCCTGCACCAACACAAGTGCGAAAAGTCGTTTTTCAACACTAACACAAGTGCGAAAAGTGGTTTTTCAACACTAACACAAGTGCGAAAAGTGGTTTTTCCACACTAATACAAGTGCAAAAGTGGTTTCCTGCACCAACACAAGGGCGAAAAGTGGTTTTTCACACTAACACAAGTGTGAAAAGTGGTTTTTCAACACTATCTCAAGTGCAAAAAGTGTTTTTTCCACACTAATACAAGTGCAAAAGTGGTTTCCTGCACCAACACAAGTGCGAAAAGTGGTTTTTCACACCAACACATGTGCGAAAAGTGGTTTTTCAACACTAACACAAGTGCGAAAAGTGGTTTTTCAACACTATCACAAGTGCAAAAAGTGTTTTTTCCACACTAATACAAGTGCAAAAGTGGTTTCCTGCACCAACACAAGTGCGAAAAGTGTTTTTTCAACACCAACACAAGTGCGAAAAGTGGTTTTTCAACACCAACACAAGTGCGAAAAGTGGTTTTCAACACTAACACAAGTGCGAAAAGTGGTTTTTCCACACTAATACAAGTGCAAAAGTGGTTTACTGCACCAACACAAGTGCGAAAAGTGGTTTTTCAACACTAACACAAGTGCGAAAAGTGGTTTTTCAACACTAACACAAGTGCGAAAAGTGGTTTTTCCACACTAATACAAGTGCAAAAGTGATTTCCTGCACCAACACAAGTGCGAAAAGTGGTTTTTTCAACACTAACACAAGTGCGAAAAGTGGTTTTTCAACACTAACACAAGTGCGAAAACTGGTTTTTCAACACTAACACAAGTGCGAAAAGTGGTTTTTCAACACTTACACAAGTGCGAAAAGTGGTTTTTCTACACTAACACAAGTGCGAAAAGTGGTTTTTCCACACTAATACAAGTGCAAAAGTGGTTTCCTGCACCAACACAAGTGCGAAAAGTGGTTTTTCAACACTAATACAAGTGCGAAAAGTGGTTTTTCAACACTTACACAAGTGCGAAAAGTGGTTTTTCAACACTAACACAAGTGCAAAAAGTGGTTTTTCAACACTAACACAAGTGCGAAAATGTGGTTTTTCCACACTAATACAAGTGCAAAAGTGGTTTCCTGCACCAACACAAGTGCGAAAAGTCGTTTTTCAACACTAACACAAGTGCGAAAAGTGGTTTTTCAACACTAACACAAGTGCGAAAAGTGGTTTTTCCACACTAATACAAGTGCAAAAGTGGTTTCCTGCACCAACACAAGTGCGAAAAGTGGTTTTTCAACACTAACACAAGTGCGAAAAGTGGTTTTTCAACACTAACACAAGTGCAAAAAGTGGTTTTTCCACACTAATACAAGTGCAAAAGTGATTTCCTGCACCAACACAAGTGCGAAAAGTGGTTTTTCAACACTAACACAAGTGCGAAAAGTGGTTTTTCAACACTATCACAAGTGCAAAAAGTGTTTTTTCCACACTAATACAAGTGCAAAAGTGGTTTCCTGCACCAACACAAGTGCGAAAACTGGTTTTTCAACACTAACACAAGTGCGAAAAGTGGTTTTTCAACACTAACACAAGTGCGAAAAGTGGTTTTCAACACTAACACAAGTGCGAAAAGTGGTTTTTCCACACTAATACAAGTGCAAAAGTGATTTCCTGCACCAACACAAGTGCGAAAAGTGGTTTTTCAACACTAACACAAGTGCGAAAAGTGGTTTTTCAACACTAACACAATTGTTGCGAAAACTGGTTTTTCAACACTAACACAAGTGCGAAAAGTGGTTTTTCAACACTAACACAAGTGCGAAAAGTGGTTTTTCAACACTATCACAAGTGCAAAAAGTGTTTTTTCCACACTAATACAAGTGCAAAAGTGGTTTCCTGCACCAACACAAGTGCGAAAAGTGGTTTTTCAACACTTACACAAGTGCGAAAAGTGGTTTTTCAACACTAACACAAGTGCGAAAAGTGGTTTTTCCACACTAATACAAGTGCAAAAGTGGTTTCCTGCACCAACACAAGTGCGAAAAGTGGTTTTTCAACACTAATACAAGTGCGAAAAGTGGTTTTTCAACACTTACACAAGTGCGAAAAGTGTTTTTCAACACTAACACAAGTGCAAAAAGTGGTTTTTCAACACTAACACAAGTGCGAAAAGTGGTTTTTCCACACTAATACAAGTGCAAAAGTGGTTTTCTGCACCAACACAAGTGCGAAAAGTCGTTTTTCAACACTAACACAAGTGCGAAAAGTGGTTTTTCAACACTAACACAAGTGCGAAAAGTGGTTTTTCCACACTAATACAAGTGCAAAAGTGGTTTCCTGCACCAACACAAGTGCGAAAAGTGGTTTTTCAACACTAACACACGTGCGAAAAGTGGTTTTTCAACACTAACACAAGTGCGAAAACTGGTTTTTCAACACTAACACAAGTGCGAAAAGTGGTTTTTCAACACTAACACAAGTGCGAAAAGTGGTTTTTCAACACTATCACAAGTGCAAAAAGTGTTTTTTCCACACTAATACAAGTGCAAAAGTGGTTTCCTGCACCAACACAAGTGCGAAAAGTGGTTTTTCAACACTAACACAAGTGCGAAAAGTGGTTTTTCAACACTAACACAAGTGCGAAAAGTGGTTTTTCCATACTAATACAAGTGCAAAAGTGGTTTCCTGCACTAACACAAGTGCGAAAAGTGGTTTTTCAACACTAACACAAGTGCGAAAAGTTGTTTTTCAACACTAACACAAGTGCGAAGTGGTTTTTCCTCACTAATACAAGTGCAAAAGTGGTTTCCTGCACCAACACAAGTGCGAAAAGTGGTTTTTCAACACTAACACAAGTGCGAAAAGTGGTTTTTCAACACTATCACAAGTGCAAAAGGTGTTTTTTCCACACTAATACAAGTGCAAAAGTGGTTTCCTGCACCAACACAAGTGCGAAAAGTGGTTTTTCAACACTAACACAAGTGCGAAAAGTGGTTTTTCAACACTAACACAAGTGCGAAAAGTGGTTTTTCAACACTATCACAAGTGCAAAAAGTGTTTTTTCCACACTAATACAAGTGCAAAAGTGGTTTCCTGCACCAACACAAGTGCGAAATGTGGTTTTTCAACACTAACACAAGTGCGAAAAGTGGTTTTTCAACACTAACACAAGTGCAAAAAGTGGTTTTTCCATACTAATACAAGTGCAAAAGTGGTTTCCTGCACCAACACAAGTGCGAAAAGTGGTTTTTCAACACTAATACAAGTGCGAAAAGTTGTTTTTCAACACTTACACAAGTGCGAAAAGTGGTTTTTCAACACTAACACAAGTGCGAAAAGTGGTTTTTCAACACTAACACAAGTGCGAAAAGTGGTTTTTCCACACTAATACAAGTGCAAAAGTGGTTTCCTGCACCAACACAAGTGCGAAAAGTCGTTTTTCAACACTAACACAAGTGCGAAAAGTGGTTTTTCAACACTAACACAAGTGCGAAAAGTGGTTTTTCCACACTAATACAAGTGCAAAAGTGGTTTCCTGCACCAACACAAGGGCGAAAAGTGGTTTTTCAACACTAACACAAGTGTGAAAAGTGGTTTTTCAACACTATCTCAAGTGCAAAAAGTGTTTTTTCCACACTAATACAAGTGCAAAAGTGGTTTCCTGCACCAACACAAGTGCGAAAAGTGGTTTTTCAACACCAACACATGTGCGAAAAGTGGTTTTTCAACACTAACACAAGTGCGAAAAGTGGTTTTTCAACACTATCACAAGTGCAAAAAGTGTTTTTTCCACACTAATACAAGTGCAAAAGTGGTTTCCTGCACCAACACAAGTGTGAAAAGTGTTTTTTCAACACCAACACAAGTGCGAAAAGTGGTTTTTCAACACCAACACAAGTGCGAAAAGTGGTTTTTCAACACTAACACAAGTGCGAAAAGTGGTTTTTCCACACTAATACAAGTGCAAAAGTGGTTTACTGCACCAACACAAGTGCGAAAAGTGGTTTTTCAACACTAACACAAGTGCGAAAAGTGGTTTTTCAACACTAACACAAGTGCGAAAAGTGGCTTTTCCACACTAATACAAGTGCAAAAGTGATTTCCTGCACCAACACAAGTGCGAAAAGTGGTTTTTCAACACTAACACAAGTGCGAAAAGTGGTTTTTCAACACTAACACAAGTGCGAAAAGTGGTTTTTCCAAACTAATACAAGTGCAAAAGTGATTTCCTGCACCAACACAAGTGCGAAAAGTGGTTTTTCAACACTAACACAAGTGCGAAAAGTGGTTTTTCAACACTATCACAAGTGCAAAAAGTGTTTTTTCCACACTAATACAAGTGCAAAAGTGGTTTCCTGCACCAACACAAGTGCGAAAACTGGTTTTTCAACACTAACACAAGTGCGAAAAGTGGTTTTTCAACACTAACACAAGTGCGAAAAGTGGTTTTTCAACACTAACACAAGTGCGAAAAGTGGTTTTTCCACACTAATACAAGTGCAAAAGTGATTTCCTGCACCAACACAAGTGCGAAAAGTGGTTTTTCAACACTAACACAAGTGCGAAAAGTGGTTTTTCAACACTAACACAAGTGCGAAAACTGGTTTTTCAACACTAACACAAGTGCGAAAAGTGGTTTTTCAACACTTACACAAGTGCGAAAAGTGGTTTTTCAACACTAACACAAGTGCGAAAAGTGGTTTTTCCACACTAATACAAGTGCAAAAGTGGTTTCCTGCACCAACACAAGTGCGAAAAGTGGTTTTTCAACACTAATACAAGTGCGAAAAGTGGTTTTTCAACACTTACACAAGTGCGAAAAGTGGTTTTTCAACACTAACACAAGTGCAAAAAGTGGTTTTTCAACACTAACACAAGTGCGAAAAGTGGTTTTTCCACACTGATACAAGTGCAAAAGTGGTTTCCTGCACCAACACAAGTGCGAAAAGTCGTTTTTCAACACTAACACAAGTGCGAAAAGTGGTTTTTCAACACTAACACAAGTGCGAAAAGTGGTTTTTCCACACTAATACAAGTGCAAAAGTGGTTTCCTGCACCAACACAAGTGCGAAAAGTGGTTTTTCAACACTAACACAAGTGCGAAAAGTGGTTTTTCAACACTAACACAAGTGCGAAAACTGGTTTTTCAACACTAACACAAGTGCGAAAAGTGGTTTTTCAACACTAACACAAGTGCGAAAAGTGGTTTTTCAACACTATCACAAGTGCAAAAAGTGTTTTTTCCACACTAATACAAGTGCAAAAGTGGTTTCCTGCACCAACACAAGTGCGAAAAGTGGTTTTTCAACACTAACACAAGTGCGAAAAGTGGTTTTTCAACACTAACACAAGTGCGAAAAGTGGTTTTTCCATACTAATACAAGTGCAAAAGTGGTTTCCTGCACTAACACAAGTGCGAAAAGTGGTTTTTCAACACTTACACAAGTGCGAAAAGTGGTTTTTCAACACTAACACAAGTGCGAAAAGTGGTTTTTCCACACTAATACAAGTGCAAAAGTGGTTTCCTGCACCAACACAAGTGCGAAAAGTGGTTTTTCAACACTAATACAAGTGCGAAAAGTGGTTTTTCAACACTTACACAAGTGCGAAAAGTGGTTTTTCAACACTAACACAAGTGCAAAAAGTGGTTTTTCAACACTAACACAAGTGCGAAAAGTGGTTTTTCCACACTAATACAAGTACAAAAGTGGTTTTCTGCACCAACACAAGTGCGAAAAGTCGTTTTTCAACACTAACACAAGTGCGAAAAGTGGTTTTTCAACACTAACACAAGTGCGAAAAGTGGTTTTTCCACACTAATACAAGTGCAAAAGTGGTTTCCTGCACCAACACAAGTGCGAAAAGTGGTTTTTCAACACTAACACAAGTGCGAAAAGTGGTTTTTCAACACTAACACAAGTGCGAAAACTGGTTTTTCAACACTAACACAAGTGCGAAAAGTGGTTTTTCAACACTAACACAAGTGCGAAAAGTGGTTTTTCAACACTATCACAAGTGCAAAAAGTGTTTTTTCCACACTAATACAAGTGCAAAAGTGGTTTCCTGCACCAACACAAGTGCGAAAAGTGGTTTTTCAACACTAACACAAGTGCGAAAAGTGGTTTTTCAACACTAACACAAGTGCGAAAAGTGGTTTTTCCATACTAATACAAGTGCAAAAGTGGTTTCCTGCACTAACACAAGTGCGAAAAGTGGTTTTTCAACACTAACACAAGTGCGAAAAGTTGTTTTTCAACACTAACACAAGTGCGAAGTGGTTTTTCCTCACTAATACAAGTGCAAAAGTGGTTTCCTGCACCAACACAAGTGCGAAAAGTGGTTTTTCAACACTAACACAAGTGCGAAAAGTGGTTTTTCAACACTATCACAAGTGCAAAAGGTGTTTTTTCCACACTAATACAAGTGCAAAAGTGGTTTCCTGCACCAACACAAGTGCGAAAAGTGGTTTTTCAACACTAACACAAGTGCGAAAAGTGGTTTTTCAACACTAACACAAGTGCGAAAAGTGGTTTTTCAACACTATCACAAGTGCAAAAAGTGTTTTTTCCACACTAATACAAGTGCAAAAGTGGTTTCCTGCACCAACACAAGTGCGAAATGTGGTTTTTCAACACTAACACAAGTGCGAAAAGTGGTTTTTCAACACTAACACAAGTGCAAAAAGTGGTTTTTCCATACTAATACAAGTGCAAAAGTGGTTTCCTGCACCAACACAAGTGCGAAAAGTGGTTTTTCAACACTAATACAAGTGCGAAAAGTTGTTTTTCAACACTTACACAAGTGCGAAAAGTGGTTTTTCAACACTAACACAAGTGCGAAAAGTGGTTTTTCAACACTAACACAAGTGCGAAAAGTGGTTTTTCCACACTAATACAAGTGCAAAAGTGGTTTCCTGCACCAACACAAGTGCGAAAAGTCGTTTTTCAACACTAACACAAGTGCGAAAAGTGGTTTTTCAACACTAACACAAGTGCGAAAAGTGGTTTTTCCACACTAATACAAGTGCAAAAGTGGTTTCCTGCACCAACACAAGGGCGAAAAGTGGTTTTTCAACACTAACACAAGTGTGAAAAGTGGTTTTTCAACACTATCTCAAGTGCAAAAAGTGTTTTTTCCACACTAATACAAGTGCAAAAGTGGTTTCCTGCACCAACACAAGTGCGAAAAGTGGTTTTTCAACACCAACACATGTGCGAAAAGTGGTTTTTCACACTAACACAAGTGCGAAAGTGGTTTTTCAACACTATCACAAGTGCAAAAAGTGTTTTTTCACACTAATACAAGTGCAAAAGTGGTTTCCTGTCACCAACACAAGTGCGAAAAGTGTTTTTTCAACACCAACACAAGTGCGAAAAGTGGTTTTTCACACCAACACAAGTGCGAAAAGTGGTTTTTCAACACTAACACAAGTGCGAAAAGTGGTTTTCACACTAATACAAGTGCAAAAGTGGTTTACTGCACCAACACAAGTGCGAAAAGTGGTTTTTCAACACTAACACAAGTGCGGAAAAGTGGTTTTTCAACACTAACACAAGTGCGAAAAGTGGTTTTTCCACACTAATACAAGTGCAAAAGTGATTTCCTGCACCAACACAAGTGCGAAAAGTGGTTTTTCAACACTAACACAAGTGCGAAAAGTGGTTTTTCAACACTAACACAAGTGCGAAAACTGGTTTTTCACACTAACACAAGTGCGAAAAGTGGTTTTTCAACACTTACACAAGTGCGAAAAGTGGTTTTTCTACACTAACACAAGTGCGAAAAGTGGTTTTTCCACACTAATACAAGTGCAAAAGTGGTTTCCTGCACCAACACAAGTGCGAAAAGTGGTTTTTCAACACTAATACAAGTGCGAAAAGTGGTTTTTCAACACTTACACAAGTGCGAAAAGTGGTTTTTCAACACTAACACAAGTGCAAAAAGTGGTTTTTCAACACTAACACAAGTGCGAAAAGTGGTTTTTCCACAAAGTGGTTTTTCCAAAAGTGGTTTTTCAACACTTACACAAGTGCGAAAAGTGGTTTTTCAACACTAACACAAGTGCAAAAAGTGGTTTTTCCACACTAATACAAGTGCAAAAGTGATTTCCTGCACCAACACAAGTGCGAAAAGTGGTTTTTCAACTCTAACACAAGTGCGAAAAGTGGTTTTTCAACACTATCACAAGTGCAAAAAGTGTTTTTTCCACACTAATACAAGTGCAAAAGTGGTTTCCTGCACCAACACAAGTGCGAAAACTGGTTTTTCAACACTAACACAAGTGCGAAAAGTGGTTTTTCAACACTAACACAAGTGCGAAAAGTGGTTTTCAACACTAACACAAGTGCGAAAAGTGGTTTTTCCACACTAATACAAGTGCAAAAGTGATTTCCTGCACCAACACAAGTGCGAAAAGTGGTTTTTCAACACTAACACAAAGTGGTTTTTCAACACTAACACAAGTGCAAAAAGTGGTTTTTCAACACTAACACAAGTGCGAAAAGTGGTTTTTCCACAAAGTGGTTTTTTCCAAAAGTGGTTTTTCAACACTTACACAAGTGCGAAAAGTGGTTTTTCAACACTAACACAAGTGCAAAAAGTGGTTTTTCAACACTAACACAAGTGCGAAAAGTGGTTTTCCACACTACAAGTGCAAAAGTGGTTTCCTGCACCAACACAAGTGCGAAAAGTCGTTTTCAACACTAACACAAGTGCGAAAAGTGGTTTTTCAACACTAACACAAGTGCGAAAGTGGTTTTTCCACACTAATACAAGTGCAAAAAGTGGTTTCCTGCACCAACACAAGTGCGAAAAGTGGTTTTTCAACACTAACACAAGTGCGAAAAGTGGTTTTTCAACACTAACACAAGTGCAAAAAGTGGTTTTTCCACACTAATACAAGTGCAAAAGTGATTTCCTGCACCAACACAAGTGCGAAAAGTGGTTTTTCAACACTAACACAAGTGCGAAAAGTGGTTTTTCAACACTATCACAAGTGCAAAAAGTGTTTTTTCCACACTAATACAAGTGCAAAAGTGGTTTCCTGCACCAACACAAGTGCGAAAACTGGTTTTTCAACACTAACACAAGTGCGAAAAGTGGTTTTTCAACACTAACACAAGTGCGAAAAGTGGTTTTTCAACACTAACACAAGTGCGAAAAGTGGTTTTTCCACACTAATACAAGTGCAAAAGTGATTTCCTGCACCAACACAAGTGCGAAAAGTGGTTTTTCAACACTAACACAAGTGCGAAAAGTGGTTTTTCAACACTAACACAAGTGCGAAAACTGGTTTTTCAACACTAACACAAGTGCGAAAAGTGGTTTTTCAACACTAACACAAGTGCGAAAAGTGGTTTTCAACACTATCACAAGTGCAAAAAGTGTTTTTCCACACTAATACAAGTGCAAAAGTGGTTTCCTGCACCAACACAAGTGCGAAAAGTGGTTTTTCAACACTAACACAAGTGCGAAAAGTGGTTTTCACACTAACACAAGTGCGAAAAGTGGTTTTTCCATACTAATACAAGTGCAAAAGTGGTTCCTGCACTAACACAAGTGCGAAAAGTGTGTTTTCAACACTTACACAAGTGCGAAAAGTGGTTTTTCAACACTAACACAAGTGCGAAAAGTGGTTTTTCCACACTAATACAAGTGCAAAAGTGGTTTCCTGCACCAACACAAGTGCGAAAAGTGGTTTTTCAACACTAATACAAGTGCGAAAAGTGGTTTTTCAACACTTACACAAGTGCGAAAAGTGGTTTTTCAACACTAACACAAGTGCAAAAAGTGGTTTTTCAACACTAACACAAGTGCGAAAAGTGGTTTTTCACACTAATACAAGTGCAAAAGTGGTTTTCTGCACCAACACAAGTGCGAAAAGTCGTTTTTCAACACTAACACAAGTGCGAAAAGTGGTTTTCAACACTAACACAAGTGCGAAAAGTGGTTTTTCCACACTAATACAAGTGCAAAAGTGGTTTCCTGCACCAACACAAGTGCGAAAAGTGGTTTTTCAACACTAACACACTTGCGAAAAGTGGTTTTTCAACACTAACACAAGTGCGAAAACTGGTTTTCAACACTAACACAAGTGCGAAAAGTGGTTTTTCAACACTAACACAAGTGCGAAAAGTGGTTTTTCAACACTATCACAAGTGCAAAAAGTGTTTTTTCCACACTAATACAAGTGCAAAAGTGGTTTCCTGCACCAACACAAGTGCGAAAAGTGGTTTTTCAACACTAACACAAGTGCGAAAAGTGTTTTTCAACACTAACACAAGTGCGAAAAGTGGTTTTTCCATACTAATACAAGTGCAAAAGTGGTTTCCTGCACTAACACAAGTGCGAAAAGTGGTTTTTCAACACTAACACAAGTGCGAAAAGTTGTTTTTCAACACTAACACAAGTGCGAAGGTGGTTTTTCCTCACTAATACAAGTGCAAAAGTGGTTTCCTGCACCACACAAGTGCGAAAAGTGGTTTTTCAACACTAACACAAGTGCGAAAGTGGTTTTTTCACACTATCACAAGTGCAAAAGTGTTTTTTCCACACTAATACAAGTGCAAAAGTGGTTTCCTGCACCAACACAAGTGCGAAAAGTGGTTTTTCAACACTAACAAGTGCGAAAAGTGGTTTTTCAACACTAACACAAGTGCGAAAAGTGGTTTTTCAACACTATCACAAGTGCAAAAAGTGTTTTTTCCACACTAATACAAGTGCAAAAGTGGTTTCCTGCACCAACACAAGTGCGAAAGTCGTGGTTTTTCAACACTAACACAAGTGCGAAAAGTGGTTTTCAACACTAACACAAGTGCAAAA